>NC_087204.1:8970824-8998324 GCF_015104395.2 Macrobrachium nipponense
CTCAGAAATTAGACTTTCTGGAAACAGGGTTGTTTCTTCTATGTTGTCTGGATAGTATCCCAATTAATGATTTCCAAGTTTGTGGGGGGACCTCTGAAAGCTCGTTGCTGCTTCGTTGCATTTGGACGTCCCTCATGTGAACCGGGAGTTTGTGGTTTTATTCCTTGTCGTGTTTGATGGCGGACTGCCTTGCCGAGTCTAAGTCGAAAGACGCTTGAGGTTGAAGGTTGGTAAGAACCTGACGGAACCTTCGAGTCTTCGCTTGTAGATTTTGAAGTTTTCCTTCTTCCTAGGAGACAGACTGAGGCTGTGTTTGTTTGCGCATCTCCCTTTGTGTTGGTGGACTGTCTTGCCGAGTTGATTCAAAGATGCTTGTTGCTTAAGGTTGATCTGAGAATTTGACGGAAGTTTCGAGTCATCACTTTTGGAATAGGAAGTCTTCCTCCCTGTTTGGAGACAGACGGAGGCTGTGTGTTCGTTTGCGCTCCTCCCTTTGTGTTGGTGGACTGTCTTGCCGAGTTGATTCAAAGACGCTTGTTGCTTAAGGTTGGTCTGAGAATCTGACGGAAGCTCCGAGTCTTCGCTTTTGGATTTCGAAGTCTTCCGCCTTCCTTGGAGACAGACGGAGAGTCTGTGTGTTCGTTCGTTCGATCGTTCTCCTCCTTGTGTCTCTTGACTCCTGAAGGGAGCTTTCTCATTGGGATTCTTGAGGATTTGGGAAGCGTTTCTCCTTGTTATTATTCTTTTGTTTTCGACCAAGGGTCCCTTCTTCTTTTGCGTGATGATCTGAGCGGCTGACTTTGGCTTGTGTGGGTCTTCCTCTACTTGAACTGTACCGCTTCTTGCTTTTGCGAGGCATTCCTTAACTTATCTCTCTCTCTCCCTCTCTCTTCATCGCTTCAACGCTGAAGAATCAAGTTAATCTTTCTTGGAATTTCACGAAACAGGTCTCCATTTCTGGTTCGTTCTCTGGAGGATCCCTGAAATGAACATTGACAGTTTCATCTTTGCAGAAAATCGGTATATGGATGGATGACCTGTAATGACTTCTCTCTCTTTTTTCTGGTCGTCTTCTGTCTCGTAGGAAAGCTGAGTATTTCTTATTCATATCGTTGTTCTTGCCATCCATTCGTTTGACTGCTCTTGGGATCTTCCTTGCTTTCACCCAGCGCCTCTCATTTCCGCTTTATGATTTCCTTCCTGTTTCCAGTTCTTCTTCTCGTTCGTCGTCTCCTTGTAGTATCTATGTTTCTGTCAGACCTTTCTGCATCCTTTCTCCGCTTTCTGTGTCAGCCTTGTGCCAGCCCTTCTCTTCCTACGGATCTGCAACGTCATCCATACGGGTTTATGCAGTCGAACGAATGGATAGCAAGGACTTGGATATGAATAAGAAATATTCAGCTTCCTACGAAACAGAAGACAACCACAAAAAAAGAGAGAAAATCCATAACGGGATCATCCATATACCGATTTTGAGCAAAGGTGAAAATGTCAATGTTCATTTCAGAATCATCCAGAGGACGAACCACAAATGGAGACCTGTTTCGGGAAATTCTATGAAAGATTAACTTGATTCTTCAGTACTGGAGAGATGAAGAGAGAGGGAGAGAGATGGGGTAAGGGATGCCCTCGCAAAAGAGAAGTGGTAGGTCGGCAGGTCAAGCAGAGGAAGACCCACACAAGCCAAAGTCAACCGCTCAGATCAGTGAGAGAGGACTTCATCTCCATAAAAACTCCCTTTATAATATTTGTTCCCCGCTAATTTAGATCCCATTGCCTTTTCTCAATGGCCATTATCCGGCTTCAATGGTGTCTGCTAAGGATTCCTAGAGGAACGAATAAAAAAAAAAATAATAAAACCTTTTCTTCTTTGATTTTAGGTCAAGTTTTAGGGACATTTCCTTAAGCGGGAATTTCTTGGAATGCATTAGGGATAGCATCATTCAACTCACTCTATATATATATATATATATATATATATATATATATATATATATATATATATATATATATATATATATATATATATATATATATATATATATATAAAGGTTTTTTTGCTACAAAGGAAAAAATGAAAAAGCGAGATATCCGAGTACTTTCGGTCCTGTTCGGACCCTTCAGTAAAGGGTCCGAACAGGACCGAAAGTACTCGGCCAACTCGTTTTTTCATTTTTTCCTTCGTGGCAAAAAAACCTTTATTTATACATAGCATCACGTTTTATATACTTCGTGATCAAGTTATTCATATATATATATATATATATATATATATATATATATATATATATATATATATATATATATATATATATATATATATAGTGGGTTGAATGATGCTATCCCTAATGCATTCCAAGAAATTCCCGCTTAAGGAAATGTCCTTAAAACTTGACCTAAAATCAAAGAAGAAAAGGTTTTATTAATTTTTCTTTTATTCGTTCCTCTAGGAATCCCTAGAGACACCATTGAAGCCGGATAATGGCCACTGAGAAAAGGCAAAGGGATCTAAATTAGCTGGGAACAAATATTATAAAGGGAGTTTTTATGGAGATGAAGTCCTCTCACTTAAGGCTTTCCTGTTTTTTTTTTCTTTTTTTTTTTACATGATTAGTTCACACTTTGCTTACGTAGGTTACTTGAAAGCTTTGAGAGTTATTCAAGGAAAGGTATTTTAGGGAAAAAAGAAGCATCCTATATTCATTTTTGTTCCTTCGTACGCGCCCCCCCCCCCCCCCCCCCCCTCGTCTTCCTCTCTCTCTCTCGTCCTCTAGATCTCTCTTCTCATCTCTCCTCTCTCCTCATAAGATTCGCGTTTCGTGCTCGAGACATGTATTTCTGCATGACAACAAGAGAAAAATCAGAATATGGAATTTTAATTTACGTAATGCGTATGAATATTCAGGAGAATGCAGTGGGTGCATGCATACTCGCCAAGCAATTGCATATTGACGTTCACGGCGTCAATTTCAAACTCTTTTCATAAAGAGGCTTTGTGCTTGTGACCGGGATTTGGGGTTCAGAGACAAAAGAGGCCTTCAAACCTACTTCAGGAGGACAAGAGGCCCTGGAGAAGATGCATAATGACAATGGGAATATTTATGAATTACAAATTAATAAGTGAGAGGCCTTGGGGTGAAAATATGCTATCTTGTGAACTTTGTAAAGGATTTTTATTTTATTTATCTATTTATTTGGCAGAGTGAATTGAAAGGAACTTTGTGGAATAACAATCACCTGTAAACGATTTCTTCTTTTTTTTAGAGTGAATTAAAAGGAACTTCATTGAATGACAATCACCTATAAAGTATTTCTTTTTTTAAGAGTAAATTAAAAGGTTCTTTATGGAAGGGCAATCACTTATAAAGGATTTCTTCTTTTTTCAGAGTGAATTAAAAGCAACTTTATGGAATGGTAGTCATTGTGCTTAAAAATCTCATGTAAATAATCATCTGTATAGTTGACTAAAGATAAGTAGTTAAAGATGAAGGTGGAAATGTCTATATAAACCTGACAATGCCGCAAACGCTAGCTTTTTTTTTTTTTTTTTTTTGTTGTGTGTACTCTGGTGGGGGGGTGTTGTTGTTCACAAGAGTCATATACTTTTCGAATGTACTATAAATATTTAATCTTAAAATCTTGCTGGTAGAAATTTCATTATGCGATCAAAGGAAATACAAATTAATCGATCTTTGATACATGGTTAACTCTTTATGTATGAATTACACGAAAGTAAGGATATGTTATGTTAATGTGGTGCTCATCACCAGAGCAAGGCTAGGGAAAATAATGAATACCATTAACTAACTATTAACATATTTTTTTAAATATTGAAACAATCACAGAAAAACCTGTTAAAAAGAGCTTGGTTAGGAAATATGAAAAATTATGAGATAATTCGTGCCTAATAATGAATACCATTTCTTTCACTAAAAAGATTTTTTCTTAAATTTTTATACAATCAAAAAAACTGTGAAAAAGACCTTGATTAGGAAATATGAAAAATTCTGACGTATTTCATGCCTATTATCTAGTTATTCATGTGAAATATTAATCTTCAGTCCTCACATTTAACAAGTACAATATATGCACGCTCTAAAAATCTGACAGCTTTTTAAACACAGTCCTGAAACATTAGTTAGATATCCATCCAGGGAAAAAAACACAAATGAGATTTTCTCCACCAAAATGGGAAAGGGAGAAATCTTTTTATTTATTTTTTATTTTTTTCCGTCAACAACGAATGAAAATAAAAGCTGGCGTAATATAGAGAACATTTTATGCCTGAATATAATTACACTACGTACAAGTGAGAAGGTACTAAAACTACTGATTTTTGTAACAATAAACTCTAGTCATTTCTTATAGCATATTTAAAAAGCTGCATTATTTTAATGACGAAAATTTTACAGTAAAATTACTGTAGCATGAATTTTCTGTGGTTTTTGTTAGAGGGGTGTATTTTAGGACAGAATAATACACTAATACACACATGAAATAATCATCATTTAATTTCTCCTCTCTATCAAAATGTCAGAACATATTCTGTCACACCATTCCTCTACAAATAGATCTTCCGCTGTAAAATGCATCTAACTTATTTTCTCCTGGCATTCTCGCTTTCCCAAATTCTGCAGTATAAGGCAGTACAATGATTTATAATTTTAATTACGCTATTACTCGTGGAAATATTATTTATCTGTGTGTTTTTTTTAATGCATTTTGTAGATAACATTGTTCCGCTTCTGTTTCCGTATTTCATCCCAAACGACGAGAATGCATTGCTTCTATAGTTGCCACGTTCGTTTTTGCCAAGACTTCCAGTTCCCAGTGAACATATGATTTTGTATTACATATTGTGAACATGCAGAAAGGTTATATAAGTTACACCCAGTTTATTGCAGAATGACCATTGATTTGAATTCCTTTAATATGCTTGAAATTGAGCAGATGTTCTAGACTTTAGGAACGATGCTACTAAATTCGTTATAATATAATAATTATATATATTAATATATATAATATAATATTATATATATGATATATATATATATATATATAATATATAATATAATACAAAGATATATATATATAGATATCTATATATTAATATTATATTATAAATATCATATATATATATTATATATATATATATATATATAGATAAAATATAATATATATATATATGGATATATATATATATAATAATAATATATATTATATTAATATATTTATATATAGATATATATAAGATATATATATAGATATATATAGATATATATATTACACACACACACACACACACACACACATATATATATATATATATATATATATATATATATATATATATATATATATATATATATTATATATATATATATATATATATATATATAAAGATTTTTTACCACGAAGGAAAAGTACTTGGCTATCTCACTTTTTCCTTTTTTTTTCCTTCGTGGAAAAAAACCTTTATTTATACATAGCATCACGTTTTATATACTTCGTGATCAAGTTATTCATATATATGATATATATATATATATATATATAGATATATATATATAGATATATATACACACACACACACATACATATGCATTTTACCGAGCGCAGAGGAGTCAGCGTCACTGAAACTAATTTTGAACCTATATGACATCAGCATTCACCCTTTTATTGCCTCGACAGACTTACGTCTCCTATCATGAAAACTGTACCACTGCTCTTTGATTCATTCCAAAATCCCGTATTTCACAACTGGTTGGACTATGTTTTTCCTAGATTCAATCACACTCACATCCTAGCACTCCACGGTGCTCGCAGACACCAATTGACCTGATTCTGCATTCCCTGGAATTCCGATTATCGTACACAGAGACGTTGTATTTGAATTTTTTTATATCACATGAAGTAATTTTCATATTCCCCTTGTGTTGCCTTGGGAAGGGAGTGTATCTCCCCTTTTAACCTTGTGCGTATTAAATTTTATTTACGTCTTTAATACAAATTAGCGTTATTCTTGTGTAATCCCCTCGTGGATGACTTTAATTTTTGTTTTATTAAGAGAAACTTATCTGCTATTTCTACCACTGATTGCAAAATTTTTTTTATGTGTGGATGTTCTTTTGTACTCTGTAATGAAGCAACCTTCCCAATCAAGGTTTGTTAGGACCCTTTTGTGTTTTTAATTCGCACTATTCTTCTTTAGAAGAAAAATGATGACGTTTTAGTTTACAAGATTTTTCGAGAACTGTCTTGCATTTTAAAAGTAAAAGTGTTGCTGAATATCGTCATTTAATGATTAAATTAAGCATTTGTAGATGCAAGTAGTCATACTGTCCGTTGCGTATTATGAAGCATTTTTACTTATTAAAAAATGCTCATATTAAAGAATGCTTATTAAGACGTATTAATAATCTTTCAGATTCCAAAATTGAAATAACTACAGATGTGGGCTCTGTTATATAAATTATAATCTTCCTTAGTTTTAAACTGGATTATTTCATGTGGAAACGACAATTCCAGCCACCCGTACCATCGAAAGTATATAATTTTAGACTTTTTTTACATTCGGTCTTTCACTTTTCTTCATCAAGATAAAACCTTGTCTTGTCTCTATCGTGGATCTGCTTTCTTGTTACAGGTTTTTGTGTCTGAATTACTGAGTTGGTCGTTTCTGTCGCTTCCTCGTCGTCAAAATTACTCTGAAGGACGATCCAGTTGTTGTGGTATGGAAAGTAAATAACTCAAATTTCGCCTTACTCTTCGGAGTTTTGAGATGAGATATATCCGAGTAAGTCTTGTTTACATATTATGTGCGTTTCTGTGCTGAATTCAAGTGTATTTAAGCTCCCGTGAAAAAGTTAGTTGGTTGAAAGCAAATTTTTCCGAAGCTTATGGTTCCAAGTATGAAATTTGGTCTGCGACGAGAAATGATTAACATGTTCATATTTACCCCTCCCAAGTATTATTCTCAGTGAAATATATCTGTAGCGATGCACTGAAAATGTAAATGGGTCTCTCTCTCTCTCTCTCTCTCTCTCTCTCTCTCTCTCTCTCTCTCTCTCTCTCCAACAAGTTATCCAGTCATGTTGAAATATAAGTGGACCACGTTCTGAAAAGTTCAACAATGACAACATCAGGTGGAAATTGATTTATACTCCATTAACCCCAGCCTCTCTCTCTCTCTCTCTCTCTCTCTCTCTCTCTCTCTCTCAAATAATGCGAAGGCAAACACCGCGTAAGGCCGATTGGACGTGTATTCCGAATCAATTCGCCTTTCTGAGAAATCCGCCTCTTGTAATGAGAATCTCAAACACAGCCACTGAGTGCAAAACCGATGAAGACCTCCAGCCATGACTCCCGAAATAGTCGAGCCAGGTTCCGAAATGCTAAAAATAACCGGTTGAATATACTGAAATGCCCCCACCCCCCCCCCCCCCCCCACCTCTTTTTTTGTGGAGTTCACGCCCCTAGGTTAGGTTATATATAAAGCTGTCAAACTTTAGAACTCCCCCCTCCCCTTTTTTTTGGCCACGCCCCTAGGTTGCATATGAAGCTGTCAAACTTTACTTTTCCTTGACATTCGTACCCCTTAAAACATGTCGTATAATTCTCGTAAGAAGTGATTATTCATAACTAAAAGAGGACATGTTGATAATAAAAATGAAAGACGTTGGGTTTTCATGACTGTGGTTTTTACTCTTCAGTGTAATTCTCAAAAGGTAGAATTATCGAACCTGAAATGATCGCGTCACACATCAGACCAACTCCCTTTACAGTGGGCGTTGTTGTTCTGTTATTTTAACAATGAATGAATCGATTTCTTTCTATAAATAGATTATTGGGCATTCCACTGAGGGGTGAGAGATGTGTATTTCTGGTGACAGAAGTTCACTCTCGACGTGGTTCGGAAGTCAAGTTATCTAATTGACCTACTTCCTAGGGCTGTCCAACTCCTTTCATTTTGCCTAGGTAAATGCGAACCCACTCGGGTATTGCGACGCAAAATAAAAATACTTTTCTAACCCAAGATAGTCAACAAAGGGATACGAGTGTAATAATGTATATTGCGTCTTAAAATAATGTCACTGAGAAAAATTATCAGTTTTAAATACGGATGTCTATTACAGTATTCTCAAACATAAAGTTTTTTTAATATAATTGTTAATTACAAATGTCTATCACAGTATTCGCAATCTTCAGATTGTTTTTTATAATTGTTTAGTACAAATGTGTATTACAGTATTCTCAATCTTAATTTTTTTTTATATATAATTGTTAAGTATAAATGTCTACTGAAGTATTCGCCATCTTAATTTTTTATCGTAAACGCCAACTGTCCTACAGTCCGTCTTTATGGATCATTTGCTTTATAAACAACCCTACTGTTCGTCTTCACATTTCCTGTACTTTCATTAAAAAACGCGTTTTGCATAATATTTATGACTGACTTGATGAAAGTGAATGCCACCAATCCATTCCCAATGGTAGTTTTCAAATACTAGTTCGCTGAGAGGGTTCGAATACCAAATATTTTTGGGTTTGTGGCGGTATTTTATTACCTGCGAGTGATTGGCAGTGCTCATTATCTTTTCATTAATAAATGCTGAATTCATGGAAGGGAATTCTGTGCCGTATATTTCCCACCATCGTATTTCCTCCCCAGTAAATGGGTCTCATTACTGAATCGCCATTGAAAAAAGATGAATGTAGAGATAACAATGGTTTGGTCATTTCTGAAAGGGAATTTTTTGTGATGAAACGTGAGGGATGAAAATGCCGAAAGATGCTGACAACAAAACACGAACAAATGTCGCTGGAACTAAGTATTCATCATAGGAAAAGAAGTAGGAATGATAAAATTTCATACTGCACATTCAGCACGCAAATTAGGCTCCCTCATTAGTAAACATTTTCCATATAAAGGCTTTCGGCATCCAATTAAAATCTCCAGCGTCCAGTGCCATCCCGTAGGCGACGTCCTCTGTCGCAGAGCGACGCGGCAATGAAGCCGATCTAATTTGCAGGACAAAAAGAGGTTCGTCGCTTTAGTGACTAAATGAACTATGGCGGTTGCCATGGCCAGGCTAAGAGCGACGTCGCTGACCTGTTGGGTGCATTTGGCAAGGGACGCCTTATTAAGGGTATTGATGATTACTATACTATTTCTTGTTTCATAACTCGAACAAAGACCTAATTTATTATGAGCTGTTTTTGTGCTTTCAAAATATTTTTGGATTAAAATGAAGGATGATTATACTATTTCTTGTTTCATATTATGAACAAAGACTTAATTTATTATGGGTTGTTTTTGTGCTCATATCAAAATATTTTTTGGATTAAAATCGGGTAAAAATTAGTCGCGTGAGATATTTATAGTCACTTAGGAGAGCCTATCATGATCTGAGGTTCGAGATGATGACTGAATCCCGTCAGTGACTGCCCCCTTTGTATAAGTATGTCTTGAGCGTGCCTACGTAGCATCTAAAAGAAATGTTTTTGTTTCTTAATTATTTATAGAATTTTTAATTAATACCAAGGTGTCAGGGACAGCATCGAATGTTTCTGATATATGCCTATAAACTTGGTATAATGTAGCCTAATCACGGCTTCTACTGCATCGTCTAATATCTGAATTTGATTCGCAACTGAAATTTATTGGGAATGATTTGTGGACGAACGCGGGTGGATGATATTAAAGTTTGTTTACCTTAAAATGAAAATATTTGGTGTTCATCATTGTTATAGTGCGAATGAAAGTATTATGTGTTCTCTCTCACACATTTTCTCTTACTCTACTGGAACGTTATTATTATTATTATTATTATTATTATTATTATTATTATTATTATTATTATTATTATTATTATTATTATTATAAAAAATTCCCTCAAAGTAGCACGAGTCTTCAAATGGAGAAACAAATCCACAGTTATGTAAATGTACATATATTTAAGTTTAAAACAGAAAAGATAGCTTTCGGGAATCTGTAAGGGGAACCGTACAGATTCCCGAAAGCTATCTTTTCTGCTTTAAACTTAAATATATGTACATTTACATAACTGTGGATTTGTTTCTCCATTATTATTATTATTATTATTATTATTATTATTATTATTATTATTATTATTATTATTATTATTATTATTATTTTTGGATAATTATCAAGACCTTAAAATAGAAAAAAGAAGGATAATCCCATAATCATAGGAACACTAGGCAGGATCCCAAGATCCCTGAAAAGGAATCTGATAAAACTAGAGGCTGAAGTAGCTCCAGGGCTCATGCAGAAGAGTGTGATCCTAGAAACGGCACACATAGTAAGAAAAGTGATGGACTCCTAAGGAGGCAGGATGCAACCCGGAACCCCACAATATAAATACCACCAAGTTGAATTGGATGACTGAGATAGACCAAAAATATATTATTATTATTATTATTATTATTATTATTATTATTATTATTATTATTATTATTATTATTATTATTATTTCATACCGATCCACTGCAGATCTCAATGCAGTCAGTTCACGTAACCCGACGCCTATCTAGAACAATAATTTTCCAGATTCCCAGCGAGAAGACTGCAAACTCTCGCAGGACAAGCGCCATACATTTGACCCAGAGGTCCCCCTCCCATCACCCCCACCCCTTGAACTGATTCACATGCAGAATCTGCTTGAGTTCCATCTTGCCAAAACGCAGTTCATCACAAGGGACATTGCATAGAAGCACTTCTAGGATGGATATCGTTCTCCTGAATTGCAGGTGATCGTTTTACTTTTCTTTTCCTTCGTTTTTCGTTGGACTGCTGTCATTGGTTTCTCGAGAGTTTATAGTATTCTGTGAATTCCTAGTGTTTTCTGTTTTCCTTTTCCTCCATTCCTGCTCATTATAGGCCTCGTGGCTAAGGACAGTTACTAAATGATATCCATTGTGTTTTCTGTTTTTTTTTTTTTTTTTTTTTTTTTTTATTCCTTGCTCTCTTTAGACTCCGTAACTAAGGACACTTCCTCAATGACATCCATTGCCATTTCGTTCGTAGCACAAGGTAGATACAACGCCTCAGTGGCGTGATCGGTATGGTCTTGACCTGCCACCTCGGTGGCTACGAATTCGATTCTCGGTCATTCCACTGAGCGGTTAGAGATGTGTATTCTTGGTGATAGTAGTTGACTCTCGACATTTAGCATTCTTTAGAAAATATTTATATGCAAATATTTGGAAGAGATATCGTTAGGATAAGATTCAGCATCTTGTCAGAGGGGGGACAGTATTGAAAAAATTCCGCTCATCGGATTACTTCATTTCCATTTAGCTAAAGAAAAGGGAGAGAGAGAGAGAGAGATTGTGTTCTTACGGCTACAACAAGGGTTTATGAGTTGTCAGTGGGTCACAGTACAATCGTACTCAAAATTGTAACTTATCAATGAGACAGCAGACCGCATTGCGATGAAGAAAACGGGAATATAGGGAAAATGTATGGGATAACGGTTGAGTTGATAATAGATGAATATAGTTTAACCCTATTCTGTTGCCAGCGGAGTGGGAAGAAGAAACTACCGCAAATCGTGAGACATATATTTCAAACGCTGACGGATATAAGTTTCAGACTAAGTTCAGAAGCCGGGAATAACTTAAAAGATTTGACGTCGTGGTTTCAAAACACGTTGCGAAAGACGGACGCCAATAAGTTGTTTTCAAAAACAGTTTACAAGGTCATCTATCAAAGTTCGGTATCTCCTTAGGGGAGTAGTGCTGTCAGTGGACCTCATGCGGTTCACTGTAGGCATTACGTAAGGTTCTTTGCTGTATGCCTTCCTTAGGCCCCTGGAGGCGACCCTTTCGTTCCTTTTACTGTACCTCCTTTCATATTCACTTTCTTCCAACCTACTTTCCGTCCTCTCCTAACACTTGATTTATAGTGCAGCTGCTTTGAGGTTTTCCTCCTGTTACACCTTTTAAACCTTTTACTGTCAATTTCGGTTTAAGCGCTGAATGACCTCATCGGGCTCAGTGCTTGGCCATTTTCCTAAATTCCATATTCGACTGAACTCAACTCAAAGTTCGGTATCTCCCCTAACCCCCACATTCGGAAATAAACCGTTTTTCAGCATGAATACGTGATCCCACTATATTTGATTCAATGCGCTTTTTTTTTTTTTTCTTGCGGTCAGATTTAGTTACAGCGTATAACAGGTTCCCGCTGAAACCCCCTTTTTTGAATACTGCATAGAATGCGATTTAATTTTTGGGATCCGAATAATTAATTCAATATAGAACACGAGCAGCAAAAACATACGATTGCATTTGCGATACCGACCAACGCAGTTCCCTCATAATTTGATCAAGCCTTCAAAAAGGACGCTAATTTATTTAATTTCCCGTTGTTCATGTGAAGCATATATATTTTCGGTCACGATAAATTAAATTATCGTTTTGATTACTTCTCATTTCATTAAAAAAAAAATAAAGGGCATTTAAAGTTATTGAGTGGTTTCGGCGCTGATATAGCTGTTCAGTGATACGGATTCATATGGAAGAAAAATTCCACTAATATGAAATCCATTTCAAAAGTTAGAAAATTCCAGGTGACGTCACGACCACCATATAAATACAAACAAAATAGAGAGGACATTATCGAAAAGTGTCAAAGTAATAAAGACCTATATAAAAAAAATAAGCAGTTTATGACTCGTTAAATAAAATGTCGACATTGTCTATTGCCTTAAAGAGGAACATTTGAAATTAAAAGAATGATTGTATCTAAGTTGACTACTAGTGAGTAGTAACAGAGTAATATATAAATTTGAGGACAGAGAGAGAGAGAGAGAGAGAGAGAGAGAGAGAGAGAGAGAGAGAGAGAGAGAGAGAGAGAGAGAGAGAGACGAAATAAAGTCTTTATTGCTATTTCCTTCATACACTTAAGATTCATTGGGAATCACACTGAATCTTCGTGAATCAAAGTGGGAATAATACCGAATCTAAAGAGCGAATGGTGAGTCGATGGCGATCGAGCTGGCAGTAGATAATAAGGAGTGGTCTAAGGCTTCGTTTATACCAATCGAATAGAATTGATTCAATTCATGAAGAATCAACGCGATTCATGATTCGTCTTGATCCTCCAAAAATATCTTACACTTTAACTGACCCAATTGGATTAAATATTTCTCCAAAAATATCCTACACTTTAAATCTGACCCAATTCGAGTAAATATTTCTTCAAAAATATCCTACCCTTCAACTCTGATCCAGTTTGAGTAAATATTTCTTCAAATATCCTACACTTTAACTCTGACCCAATTCGAGTAAATGTTTGTCCAAAAATATCCAACACTTTAACCCAGTTCGAGTAAATATTTCTCCAAAAATATCTGACACTTTAACTCGGACCCAATTCGAGTAGATATTTCTCCAAAAATATCCTACACTTTAACTCTGGCCCAATTCGAGTAAATATTTCTTCAAAAATATCCAACACTTTAACCCAATTTGAGTAACGTATATGCTCGATGATGCCATAAAACAGGAGAGCAGTTCCCATAGAATTACCCATAGAATTACAGCAAATGGGTATATCACGATTTGTAACGGTCTGCATCCAAAGGGCAAATGGTGTGTAGTGCCATTTGATGAGGGGGTTCTTTTGTGACACGGAATCCAGCAGTAATTGCTCTATAGGGAGAGTTTTATTGGTAGCCAATGGGTCTTCTTTCTGATGACGCTGAATACATTTGGTTGTATGCAATTTTTTTTCTTCTGTTTTTTAGTATAGAGCGAATTTTTTTCTTAATGCTAAACAGATTTCTTTACATACTCTCTGTCCCTAGATATCATTTTACCAAAAAGGGTATAGATATTTTTTATATTATTCTGGCTTGATGTCAAATATAATATAAAGAACTTTTATTATCTATCATACTTTTTTTCTTCTTTTTTAGTATAGAGCGGAATTTTTTTCTTTATGTTTAACAGATTCATTTGCATACTCCCTGTCCCGAGATATCATTTTACCAAAGAGAATATTGGTATATTTATATTAATCTGGCTTGATGTTAAATAATATAAATAACTCATTTTTTTTTCATCTCTATTTATTTGTTTTTTGTAAATTTGACTAACCATTAACGGAGGTAAAACGACGAACGAAAGATAATTTTTGAAGTAGTTACGCAGTTATTTCATGACATTGGTGTTACAGACAGGAAGATTAGATGTTTTCGTTATTATGTAAACGTTGTAAAATCTACAAGTAAAGTTTGTATATATATATATATTATATATATATTATATATATTATATATATATATATATATATATATATATATACACACACCCACCGAAATCAGCCTTTTCCAAGGAATTCTTTTAGAATTGATGTTAACATATTCGCCTGGAATAATGTATTGACGTGGAGAGAGAGAATTTGTTTCAGCTACCGTCATCGCCCTCAAAGACCTCAGTGAGAACATCTTATTGTTGCAAAATCTTTATTCGAGGGAAATGAAAACATTGTTAAAATACTTTATTCGCGGGAAATGAAAGTGTCGCCTTCGAGGCCTTATATCAGCGTCATTTCCACCACCGACACCGACTGACTATCACCTACTGAACCCAAGGACGTATTTTCATTTCCCCTCCTGGAAATTGGGAATTGGATATTGGGAATTGGAGGGAGTCGAAGGTAAACCGAAGAACTCGGATTCATATTCCAGCTGTTCCGACGATGGAAGGAAAAATCGTGTGGGGAGCGATGAAAAGTTTTGCCATTACCCTGAATCATGGTAAGTTTGTGGGGACCACTTGCTGAAGTCACGGTAAAATGTATTTCTTGTTATATTGCAGACTTTTACCAACCTATTACATCAGCGGAATCGATAATGACGTAGAGCCGGAAGACGTAGATGTTGAAACAAAAATCATTCATCAAAAAGAGGGCAAAAACCCCAAAAATATTTTATTTAAATTGAAATATTTTTATGCTTTTTTATGTTAAATTTGTTTTTCTGGTTTAGATTGTGCGCTTCTTTACAGAAAACAAACTTTTTTTTATTTTATTTTTTTATTTATTTGAAGTACCCATAGTTCTCGAGTATGTGTTTACTGTAGTTTTTATTTTTTTTAAGTACCCAAAGCTCTCGGGCTACCCACAGATACGCCATGTAATGCGTTTAGTGTAAATTTTTTTATTTATTTTTTTGAAGTACCCACTGTTCTCAGGCTACCCACACATTCGCCATGTAATGCGTTTACTGTAGTTTTTATTATTTTTGACGTACCCCACACTTCTCAAGCTACATGCAGATACGCCATGTAATGCGTTTATTGTTTGCCCTTTACAAGAATTAGTAAAATTTCAAATACCCATTTTGGAAACGCAAAGAAATACAAACACGGATTCATAACCCTCTTATTTGATACTTTGTTCAATTTTATTTAAATTTTCATTTAACTTACAACTTTCAATAGGTATTCTATTCATCCGTTCAGAGCAGCGTATATCCGTGTTATGAGACATTATCATGTTTAATTAATCTGTTAAACACGAATAAAAATGACTGACAGATGAGGTCATCTACAGATCTATCGATGTCATGACTGGCACATGATGGTCATTAGAATGTGATTATCGGTTAGTTTATCCCTGTCGATATTTATTCACGGATGGGTATTGTTGTTTCAAAGACTTTCTGACGTACGTGTTAGGATTTAGTTTCAGTTCCATAAGGTTCCATAAGCAGGAAAAAGCGCCTTATTGGCGTGATCGGTATGGTCTTGACCTGCCACCGAGTTCGATTCTCGGGCATTCCATTGAGGTATTAGAGGTTTGTATTTCTGATGATAGAAGTTCACTCTCGACGTGGTTCGGAAGTCACGTAAAGCCGTTGGTCCCGTTGCAGAATAACCACTGGCTCCATGCAACGTAAAAACACCATAAAAAAAAATACAAATAAATATAAGCCAGAAGAGACGGTGTGCAACTCGAAGATTATATTATTCTTCGCTCCATGATTTGATCAGATTTAGAATAGCTAAACCTTGATTGCTGTCATAACCCTACAAAATCTTCTCACAACACAATCTACAGCCATAGTAGATTCACATCAGCCGTGCATATGAAGTCTAGGCCAGTCCCTTACGACGCTCCTGATTGGCTGTTGATAAGCCATTGACGGGGCTGGAAATTCTCAGTCTCTCTCTCGAGAGTTCATATAGGCAGGATGTATGTTCCATCTCTCCTGAAATAGGCAGTATGTATGTTCTCCTGGAACATACATACTGCCCATGTGAACTCTCGAGAGAGACTGAGAGTTTCAAGGCCTGTGATTGGCTTATCAACAGCCAACCAGGAGCGTCGTAAAGGACTGGCCTCTCTCTCTCTCTCTCTATCTCTCTCTCTCTCCCTCTCTCTCTCTCTCTCTGCCTGACTGGTCTCTGCTTTTTAGATGAAAATTTTGAGCGCGAACAGTTTACGATTAGATCGAAGCTGGACCTCCTATACAAACATCTTGTCCAAACATTCTTGGAGCAGAGGTTTTTGATCTCGGAAACCTCTTTTTGAGAGTGAAGACGTGTTATTCGAGAACGTTGGGTTTGGAATTTTTTTGTTCTTATATTTTACTTTGACCTCACGCCTTTTCACAACTTTGAAGTGAATGGAATGTAAACATTCCTTCATGAACGAAAGTTGTTCGGTAAATATAATTTTTTTTTTTTTTTAAGATTCAAGTCGTAATTTTTATTGTTGTTAGTTAATATCGTCCTTCATGGACGAAAGTTGTTCAGTGAATATCATTTTTTGTTATTTTTTGTAATTTTTTTTTTTTTTTTTTAAGATTCAAGTTGTATTTTACTTTTGTTAGTTAATATCGTCCTTCATTTTAAAACTTAGATAATTTATATATATATATATATATATATATATATATATATATATAATATATATATATATATATATATATATAATGTGTGTGTGTGTATGTGTGTGTCTTTTGTGTGATCAAAAACATCATGTTATGTGAATTGCGCCTTGTATTAGGTGCGTTAATCGGAATATATGTCTGTTGGTATTTAGTAGTGTTCTTTTGGTGGAAGGCGGTGACTGATTTACCCGGAACGTTAAATGAAGAAAAAGTAGGGACTGAAAAGAACGTTCACGGATATCAAAATCTCCCAAGCTAATTAGTTGCCTGTCAACAACAACCAGTACGTTAACTCTCTGACCCCTCCGCTTCTCTTGTATTTTTATAATATTCCAGCTCACAGTAGATGTACGATATTGTTTACGTGGTGCATTATTTGTCTTTTGCTTCATAAATTTCACTTTGGTTAAACGAACTGTTTTATAAGACTTTTATGATTTATCGTCTTCAGTTTTTCCCTCATTAGTTTTATTCTTTTTTTCACTCGTTTTAACTCGTTGATTCACATCTTCTTTCAGTTTGTGACTTATGCGTAATTGCGAGAGACGTTACTGTTTAATTAAACGTGCTGACATTTACTTTGAACGGATTTTCGAAGTTGTACGAGAGATTGACGGTTGTCAGAATGGAGGTACGAGTAAACTGACCTTCAATACATAGGCTATTGGCATATATAACCATTTTGTCCCAGCAGAAAGTCAGGTGGTACTTGATCGAACTCTGCAAATACAGTTTGGCGATGCGATCAATTTCCTGTCAATATCCGCATTATAATGTTGCCTTTAAAAGCACGAAGTCTTTTTATTTATTTTATATGCTTCCACATTCCTTTCCCTCACTCTATCTCGCCTCCCCCCCCCCCCCCCCCCCCCCCCCCAAATCTTGCATTCGTCATATAACAGTGAGCAAATCGATAAATGAAGAAATATTAGACGGCCAGAGGATGACCATGAAAGATGATATCATTTCGAGAAAATTGTCTTCGTCTTTGATTATCTCTCATGAACTAATCAGTAGGAATTGAGAAATCTCCATTGGTGGGTAAATGACGAGCTTCGTTTTACTACACAGTTTGCAGATCATTTTATCTTCAGATGTCGCTAAGAAAAAAAAAAGTAATAAAAAACTTTCATCCACTCGGCACTAAAAAAAAAAATAAATAAATAAATAAAAATTTCATCCCCCTTGGATCCCCTGGAAAAAAATGAAAAAAAACTGCTTAAAAAAAATCATCCAATGGCACTGAAAAAAAAGGAATTTTTCCATCCACTGGCCTATAAAAAGGAAGGGGTAAAAAAGAAAAAATACACTTTTTCATTCACTGGAACTAAAAAAAAAATGCTAAAAAAAATCATCCACTGGCACTAAAAAACACTTTTTCATCCAGTGGCGGTAAAAAAAAAAAAACAACATGCTTTTTGATTCACCTCGTCCCCCCCCCCCTCTCTCTTCATTGCTCACTCTCTCTCTCTCTCTGCTCTCTCTCTCTCTCTCTCTCTCTCTTCCAGAAAATCAGAAAGTGGAAAAAAGGTCTTGCAAAAGAAAAAAATGCATGGAAAGTTATAGAACTAAAAAGTAAGATAGAAAATGCAGAACAAAAGATTATACAATCAAAAGAAAATGAAAAACGGGACTTGGAAGAAAAAACCCTATTAAATATCAAGCAAAATCCCAAACTATTATACTCATATGCGAAGAAGATGAATAAAAGAAGAATAGAAATAGGCCCTCTAAGAATTGAAGGGAGATTAACGAATGAAAAAAAAAGAAATTTGCAACATATTGGCAGAACGATATAAGAGAGAATTCACCCCTAGAATAGATATGAGATAATGATATAGAAGTAAGGGATGAAAATAGTGAATATTTAGCTGACTCAGATATTAATGAAGCTGATATTGTGCAGGCTATTAATGAAATTAAAATGGAGCTGCTGCAGGGCCTGATGGAGTGCCTGCTATTTTGTTAAAGAAAGTAGTTCATTCTATCGCAAAGCCACTTGCAATATTATTAAGACAAAGTGTAGATACAGGCAAGATTTATGATGAGCACAAATTAGCATATATTACCCCTACTTTCAAAAGTGGATCAAGACTAGAGGCAAGTAATTATAGGCCTGTGAGTCTAACATCACATATTATGAAAGTGTATGAAAGGGTAATGAAGAAAAATATTATGAAACATTTAATAAAAAATAATTTGTTTAATAAAGGACAACATGGTTTCGTACCCGGAAAAAGTACACAAACCCAACTGTTAGTCCACCGTGAGAACATATTCAAAAATATGAAAAGCGGAAATGAAACAGATGTGGTTTATTTAGACTTTGCAAAAGCTTTTGACAAAGCAGACCATAATATATTAGCGAAGAAAATTAGAAAACACAATATCGTGGATAAAGTAGGAAGATGGTTAAAAGAATTTTTACACAACAGAAAACAGATAGTTATTGCAAACGACGAGAAATCGGATGAAGCCAAGGTAATATCCGGTGTGACGCAAGGTACGGTGTTAGCTGCAATACTGTTTGTTATTATGATTGAAGACATAGACAGTAATGTTAAGGATTCGGTAGTGAGTAGTTTCGCAGATGACACAAGAATAAGTAGAGAAATTACTTGTGATGAAGATAGGAACGCTCTACAAAGAGACCTTAACAAAGTATATGATTGGGCAGAGGTAAATAGGATGGTATTTAACTCTGATAAATTTGAATCAATAAATTATGGAGACAGAGAAAGAAAGCTATATGCATATAGGGGACCTAATAATGAGACAATCACAAATAAGGAAGCAGTTAAAGACCTTGGTGTGATGATGAATAGGAACATGTTATGCAACGATCAAATAGCAATTCTGTTGGCAAAATGTAAAGCAAAAATGGGAATGTTGTTACGGCACTTCAAAACAAGAAAAGCTGAACACATGATTATGCTTTGTAAAACATATGTTCGTAGTCCACTTGAATATTGCAATATGATATGGTACCCACACTATCAAAAGGATATTGCACAAATAGAGAGTGTACAAAGGTCCTTTACAGCTAGAATAGAAGAAGTTAAAGACCTTGACTACTGGGAAAGACTACAATCCTTAAAATTATATAGTCTAGAAAGGAGAGGAGAACGCTACATGATAATTCAGGCATGGAAACAGATAGAAGGAATAGCAGAAAATATCATGGAACTAAAAATATCAGAAAGAGCAAGCAGAGGTAGATTAATAGTGCCCAAAACTATACCAGGAAAAATAAGGAAAGCACACAGGACATTAATCCACTACGCACCAGCATCGATAATGCAGCGTCTATTCAATGCGTTGCCAGCTCATCTGAGGAATATATCAGGAGTGAGCGTAGATGTGTTTAAGAATAAGCTCGACAAATATCTAAACTGCATCCCAGACCATCCAAGATTGGAAGATGCAAAATATACCGGAAGATGTACTAGCAACTCTCTGGTAGACATTAGAGGTGCCTCACACTGAGGGACCTGGGGCAACCCGAACAAGATGTAAGGTCTGTAAGGTAAGGTCTCCCTGGCTCTCTCGTGTACTCAAGAGACAGCGGCCATTCCGTAATTCGGCGACGGTGAATAAAATGAGGTTCATTGGGCCCAGACTGCGAGACGTTTCCACCTTTGAAGAGAATAAATCCGATTGCCGCGAAAGAGCACCAACTGCGACGCCTGATTCCAAAACCGATATTGTTGCTGGAAAAGCCGCGAACCCGACGTCTGGAATGGCAGCAGTTTCCAGTGTCCCGAAAGGAGAAGCAGTAACCACAAAGGAATAGTAGTAGTGCCTCAGTGGCGTGGTCGGTTTGGTGTTGGCGTGCCACCTCGGTGGTCGTGAGTTCGATTCTCGGGCATTTCATTGAGGAGTGAGAGATGGGTGTTTCTGGTGATAGAAGTTTACTCTTGACGTGGTTCGGAAGTCACGTAGATCCGTTGGTCCCGTTGCTGAACCACCAATGGTTCCATGCAATGTAAAAACACCATACAATAAAAACAAACAAAACAAAGGAATAATTGTAGGAAATTGCGTATAAACGCGTTAAATCACGGTATGAATATTGCTAATTTATACTCATTGATTCCACGTTTGAAAAATATAAGTTCAAAATATTTGTAGTATCTTGATTGACCTTCGTCAGTCAAGACTGTCTTCAATTATGGGTAATTTATCTGTAGTATCTACTGCCTTCAATCATGGATAAAGATTAATTTTCTTGGGACGATCTTGTCATCCAAGCGCTTTTTAACTCTGGCGTGCTGGTCATTAAGAGAGAGGAAGTTTGATGTGAAACCTTTTTTTTAGCATTAATATGTGACAATCTAACACCCGCACGTAGACATCACTCATAAGCACACTGGCCCACGAACGGCGACCACATACATATATACTAATAGAAAGAGAGAGTAGCCTAAATTCTATAATGAGTTTATATTTTCAAATTAAGCAGGTGACCGTTGTTGCCACAGAAGATGTTTATCAGTCACTGTTATTAGATTGTCTTCTCATAAAAATCCCACTAGCTTTTTTCTCCTTTTTTTTATACAGGCAGATGAAAACAGCATAAACACAGCCCATTGAGAAAGCAGAGCGGAAGAAGATGGATGTGGAGAAAAATGAGGAATGCTTTAGGTGGATGTCTGGGGTAAAAAGAGTGTGATGGATCAGAAAGACTACATAAGGGTGTCAAACTAAGGTGGTGGAAGTATCAAAGAAAGTGCAGGAGGGGAGGCTGAGATGGTATGGACACCTGTTGAGAGAGATGAGGACCACGCTGGGAGACATACTATGGGAGTGGAGGTGCAAGGAAGAGAAGAGAGGGAGACCAGACCAAGAGATGGAAGGACTGTGTGAGAGGAGATTTACATGAGAAGGGAATTGATGAGGCAGAAGCGCAAGATAGAAATAGATGGAAACGGCTCATCCGAAAACGGCGACCCCATATAAAAATGGGAAAAAGCTGGGAAGAAGAAGAAGAAGAAGAAGAAGATATATATATATATATATATATATATATAAATGATAATATATATATGATATATGATATTATATATATATATATATATATATATATATATATATATATATATATATATATCATATCTATATCATATATCATATATCATATATACACAGCCGAATTCAGTCTGGAATAAGTTTCCATTTGTTCCATCATAATATCGATGTTAATTGAATCTATGGGAACACATGATATCTAAATGAACATACACTTAACCAGATCATTAAGCGCTCGAGAAAAGGTAATTCGAAATCTCATTAATCATAGTATTACCTTTTCCCCTAATTGCAATGTCAAGAACTTTATTAACTTTTATTTTAATTCGTATTGCATTTGGGGTATTTTAACGAATTAAATGTATATTTCCCCGACTCGTTAACCCGTAATAAAGGATCAATAACTGTGTATTTGGGATATTGCTACTTTTGTCTAATAATTGCATTTATCTAGATGTTTCTTCCTCTCCGGAAATCTAGGAATTTGTTATTACGAATTCTTCATCTGTTAACGCTAAGTATTTTCATCGGATTTTCCATATATGAGACTGTATATACAGAAATAAAACTTCCCATTAGATAACGGATTTATAGAAGTTTACGAAAACATCTATGGCAGTTGAATCTAGAGTTTCCGACCCAGCAAAAGTAATTCATATATGACTCATTTGAAAAGACTGTGGAAACGAATTAATGCAATAAAAAGTAGGTGAAATATATTTCCAATATTCCATTAAACAAGTCTTTATTTATTTATTTATTTATTTTACTTATTTATTTATTTATTGACTTTTTTGCTTAAAAGCAAGGCGTTTTAATCAACGTAGGATACTATATTTGCAGAAAACCCACTAACAAAGACCTCATTTTATAACCAATGCAAAGTTGAGGTTAAAAAATTATGTGTGACAAAAATGCACATTCTTAGGAAGCAAGAAATCTTCAAAGGTCACCTGCGATTTTCCTTATGAAATTAATATCTCAACTGTTAACTTAAAATGGGCAGACTCGTATATTCCGAGGTTGAAAGCGCTTGTGATTACGCATAACGTAGGGTCACTCTTCAGCTGAGAGACTTACGATTATAGGTATGTGTGAAGAACTATAGTAGATTCGCATCAGCCATGGATTTGATGTCTAGGCCAGTCCCTTACGACGTTCCAGATTGGCTGTTGATAACCCAATCACAGGGCTGGAAACTCTCAGTCTCTCTCGAGAGTTCACATAGGCAGGATGTATGTTCCTCCTCTCCTGAGGGATACGTCTTTCAAGAGCATCTCTCAAGAGATGTAGAATATACATCCTGCCTATATGAATAATCGAGAGAAACTGAGAGTTTTCAGCCTGTCATTGGCTTATCAACAGCCAATCAGGAGCGTCGTAAGGGACTGGCATAGACATCAATTGTACAGCTGATGTGAATCTACTATAGTACAGATTGTGCATGCACTGATATTGAAGTGATACATAATGAATTGTCAAAATCCACTCAAGTTCATTCGTATGAGGTAAAGGAATATTTACCACACAGAAATACTAAGTGAAAAACCACGAACAAGAGGTATGAAATATAACGAATGTTGGAAATTTAAACCCAAATCTGAACAAGGAACCTCTTTTATGGAGAAACAGAAGCTTCACTGAATGGAAGTTCTCCTGCTCAACCAACGTTACCGTGATCATTGTACGTAATCTCCCTAATTACTCATAATTACGTTCTCGGACATTGGACCAAGACACGTTTTTGCAGAATGAGACACAAACTTTAAACTCTTGCACGAATTTATGACGGGGGGGGGGGGGGGGGGGTGGGGGGGGTGGGGGGTGGGGGGGGGGGGGTGGGGGGGGGGGGGGGGGAGGGGGGGGGTGGTTGGGGGGGGGGGGGGGGGGGGGGGGGGGGGGGGGGGGGGGTGGGGGGGGGGGGGGGCGGAATTGTAACTTAAATGCAATTCGTATTCTGGAACACGCCCTTACTGAAGACGCCCTCTCCGAGGTGGGGAGGGGTTTTTTGTAGTGCCATCAGCGCAACTGTGGGCATTACTTAAGGTTCTTTGAAGCGTCTCTTTGGCCCCAAGCTACATCCCCTATCATTCATTTTACTGTACCTCCTTGCATATTCTCTTTCTTCCATCATACTATCTAACCTCTGCTAACACTTGATCCATAGTGCAACTGCTTTGAGATTTTCCTCCTGTGACACCTGTCAACCCATTATACTCTCAGTTTCCGTTTCAGGACTGAATGACCTCATAGGTCCCAGTGCTTGGCCTTTGGCCTAAACTCTATATTCCATTCCATTCCACACAAAAGGCGCGATAATTACTACGCAGTATAGTGTTTATGATATTATTAATTAGCAGATTTGCATAAACAGGCAAAAACGACATAATTAGCAGTATATGTGTTTTTCTTACTAATGAAGACAGCATCATCATTTAAAGAAGAACGTATACCGTCTGCAACTGGGTATGTCTCTTTATTGCCCATTATGGCTTTAAGTCGCTCTGATTGTCTATGTAAAGAAATTGTATGTACTGTCTTATTTTCTACATTAGAGCAATAACAGTTGTGTGAATAAGACGGTTCTAAAGTACAATTAGAAGTTGGCTTCTACTAACCACGAAGAGTAACAGTTTGTCTAATCTCCTCTCTCTCTCTCTCTCTCTCTCTCTCTCTACCTTCTCTCTCTCTCTCTCTCTCTATCTCTCTATCTCCTCTCTGCTAAGTGTCTCTCCCCACCGTAGTGGGTACCATTATCATATGCAACAAGTTGAAGGTAGCGCAACTAATTATCCGTAATCATGCCCCCGCCCCCCTCCCCCTTAAGCTGAGACTGAGAGACAGTTGCAGTATGTCACGAAATATAAACACGTAAATTTAATTCGGTGCTGTCTATACTTATGTTGTATATATTCTTATGTATATATACGTGTGTGTGTGTGCGTGTGTGTGTGTGGTGCTTAGCCTTTGTGTTTACAATTTATTTTTAGAGGCGTCTCTGTCTTTACAGGAGGAGTATTGACAGACTCGTCCCCGGCGGCAATTGTTAACAGCCGGCTGGCCAGCCGTGTTTTGGTCGGCTTTTCATAATTCCATTTAGCACTTGACCCCCCTTTCTCTCGAGGGTAAGCTCTCTTTCTCCCAGTTTTAGGGTCTTATTTAGATGTCAACGGTAGGTTACCCATACCTTGTTCTAAATGATGTCTCTTTTTATATATTCTGTTTTGTTCAGTTGTTAAAAAGAGCATGTATGTGTTTTTTTTAACTTTGTTTTTTATTCGAATGTATATATGCAGTGATATACTCGGTCTCTCTTCAGACGTTTGTGCAGTGATACAGTCAAGCACTGTTAATACGCATATGTCTGATATATTCAGTTTTAACAAATGCACGACGTCCAGAACAGAATACAGACTGAAACGATCTCCACTTTCTCCAAGGGTTCGGTCTAGACAGACAGCCGTCTGAAGCATAACTTTTTTTGGCCTTTCTCCCTCCAATTGAACTTCATTGTAATTGTCAGTTTGAATGGATCGTCACTGAGAATACATAGAGAGAGAGAGAGAGAGAGAGAGAGAGAGAGAGAAGCATGCGATCTACTCATAGGATTCATTTCCGTTGCAACCCAGAGGATCCTTTTGGATGTCCCGGAAACTCGGAATGGCTTTGGTACATATTCTCCTACACTTGTTTACATTTCCTGCCTTCCGAAAGAGGGAAGGTTATATCTTCTTTCAGATGCGAGAAATTATTATTATTATTATTATTATTATTATTATTATTATTATTATTATTATTAATTGGCAGCCAGGCAGCCAATGAAAAAGCAGCTCCCCATTCACTAGCCAATGAAAAGGCACCGGCACGAAGGCCCGCTGCACCGCCACAATATAAGCAGTCGGACTCACCCTCTCACTTCAGTCCTTCACCCACCTCCGCTCAAGTGGATATCTGAGGTTTATTCAGACGAAACGTCGCGGCCCACGAAAAGAATAGAAAAGAAATAGAATTTAACATCAATGCTACCTGCAATAAACTCTACGGGATATATCCGAAACTTTGACTACCCCCACTGGAATTTTTTACCAATAAAAAACCCAATCTTTTGACTATTACCTAACTGAGATACGTCAACCTTCGATGCGTTGCTCACAGTTTAAGCAACAATGAGAAAACAACAATTAGAAAAATAGAGAAGAACGTGTATAAAATTAATGCAGCTGAGGCAGCATTCACTTTTAATAAAACATGTTTAAAAGAGGGTTTACTTTCAGCATATTATTATTATTATTATTTTATTATTTTATTATTATTATTATTATTATTTTTTTTTTTTTTTTAGCTCTATCACACTCCTCCAATTTGACTGGGTGGTATTTATAGTGTTGGGTTCCGGGTTGCATCCTGCCTCCTTAGGAGTCCATCACTTTCTTACTATGTGCGCCGTTTCTAGGATGACACTCTTCTGCATGAGTCCTGGAGCTACTTCAGCCTCTAGTTTTTCTAGATTCCTTTTCAGGGATCTTGGGATCGTGCTTAGTGCTCCTATGATTATGGGTACGATTTCCACTGGCATATCCCATATCCTTCTTATTTCTATTTTCAGATCTTGATACTTATCCATTTTTTCCCTTTCTTTCTCTTCAACTCTGGTGTCCCATGGTATTGCGACATCAATGAGTGATACTTTCTTCTTGACTTTGTCAATCAACGTCACGTCTGGTCTGTTTGCACGTATCACCCTATCCATTCTGATACCATAGTCCCAGAGGATCTTTGCCTGATCGTTTTCTATCACTCCCTCAGGTTGGTGCTCGTACCACTTATTACTGCAAGGTAGCTGATGTTTCTTGCACAGGCTCCAGTGGAGGGCTTTTGCCACTGAATCATGCCTCTTTTTGTACTGGTTCTGTGCAAGTGCCAGGCATTCCCTTGCTATGTGGTTTATGGTTTCATTTTTCGTATTGCACTTCCTACATATGGGAGAGATGTTATTTCCGTCTATCGTTCTTTGAACATATCTGGTTCTTAGTATTATATTATTATTATTATTATTATTATTATTATTATTATTATTATTATTATTATTATTATTATTATTATTATTATAAATAACATACGCAAGCCCACTAGATCAGCATCTTACCGACAAACTTTCCAGAAACAGATGCCCATCTCGGGGTAAAGGGGAAAGCATTAATTAAGAGAACGGAAGTTTACTGAACTGGTAATGGGAAAAGATAAGAGTTCACGTGATAGATAATTAACCTAATAGCAACTGCAGCAAGTAATGGTGGATGATCAATTGGCTTTTAACAAGCTCTTAGAGCCATTATGCAAAATATACCTCTGTTCTTTCCTAAAGTTTACAGGCATCAGTATATTAATATTATAATGAGGTATATAATATATATATATATATATATATATCTATATATATATATATATATATATATATTATATATATATATATATATATAGTATATGTATGTATGCGTGTGTGTGTGTGTGCGAGTAAATATTTATTAGTAGCATTTTCCATCT
>NC_087204.1:9003324-9023638 GCF_015104395.2 Macrobrachium nipponense
ATCATAATCTATGTATTGTGTCATAGCTTTGCGAAAGAACCAATGGTTGAAAGTATAAATCGTAAATACTTAACTTTTAAGGGGCAGAGAGATAAATCTTTTTCTGTGTACAATTTTCAAATGAGAGAGAGAGAGAGAGAGAGAGAAGTTATATTTTCGTTTACATTCTTGAAATGATAAATAGTATTAACAACACTAATAAATCCCTTGAGAGAGAGAGAGAGAGAGAGAGAGAGAGAGAGAGAGAGAGAGAGAATTCTATTTTTCGGTTTACCAATTTTTGAAATGATAAACAGTTTTTGAACGACCACTCAATAAACCGAGAGAGAGAGAGAGAGAGAGAGAGAGAGAGAGAGAGAGAGAGAGAGAGAGAAATCTTTTCCTGTATTCAATTTTGAAATGATAAACAATATGAACTTCACTAATAAACCTCGTGAGAGAGAGAGAGGAAATTCCATCCAAGACAAGAATTTCCAAAGAAGCTGGGCGACCTTTGAAGACACTGCTGACTGGCAGTACTTCAGGTGGGTGGTTGCCATGGCAACAAGGGAAATCTCGGTAAACCTTTGTACAACCCTCAGCTCATGGGACGGAACTACTTTCACTTTTTATTCATCTGAATTTTTAATATCCACATTCTTTCACTTTCATTAAAATGATAACTTTTTTGCAGTTTTTTGTTCATCATTTGTAGCATTTTAATACTTTTTATTAGTTTCCTTTCAGATGGCCTTGTCTGTCTCTCCGCACTTTTTCTGTCCGCCCTCAGATGGCAAAGACTACTGAGGCTGGAGGGCTGCAAATTGGTATATTGGTCGTCCACCATCCAATCTTCAAACGTACTAAATTGCAGACTTCTAGCCTCGGTAGGATTTATTTTATTCAAGGCTAAACTTAGCCATGATCGTGCATGTGCAACACAGGCCACTACCCGGCCGCGGCTGAGAGTTTCATGGAGTACAGGTTCATCCACACACACACACACACACACACACTGCACTGCGCCAGTCTTTCAGCTGATCCATCAATTCATCTTCAGTCACTTTTTAGAAACTTCTGCATGTATTCTTTCACATTCTCACATACCACATTCTACACTTGGAAAACAATGATTTGATCCCAACAGCTGCCATAAATTTATTTTACTTTATTTTATTTTATTTATTCATTTACTTATTTATTTTTTTGTGCTGCTGTTAATGGGGAAGGTAACAAACTTAATTAGTACCTTACGTTTCCACTCTATGTCCTTTTTTATATTTTTTATTCCAATAAAGCACGTAATTACAACAGGTAATTCCATTCGTAATTATTTGGTAGGTATTGGGATTTTTTTTATTAAGGCTCTCCTCGACATATAGCATATAAAAAATAAATAAAAAAATAAACTCAAAGAAATAAAGACGTCTCCGTTAGTGTCAGTGGCAGAATAGAATGCAAGTATCAGGAAAGGGGGCCGTTTGCTTAGGATCCCTACTGATCCATAAGATGAGACAGGGACCCCTCGAATGACAACAAAACTCTACTTACCAAGAGAGGAAACTGAGTAAGGCTCACGAGAGTCTTGCGTTGCTTAACAGTCACTGAGGGATATGTTTTCGCCCCCGCCTCCCTCTTGTTTTTATTATATCTCTTTTATAGCCGGGGGTCGTTCCATGGCCTGTCTGCTAAAGAGAAGAGCATTGTTGTTCTCGCCTTTATATCCTTTTCATAGCTTTATGTAATTTCAGGGAAAGAAACACAGATCAAGGGAGCATGAACTTTCCTGTGTTTAATTGTATGTGGCGCCATTTTTGTTTTTAGATTGTTAACCAACATATTGCTTTTTCTTTTAAAAAAATTGATATTTGAAAGTTCGTATATCGTCAGTACTAGACTTCATTATTATTTTGCACGAAATTGCCAGCCTTAAATAGCATTTATTTTTATTTAGTAATTTTTTTTCATGGGGTGGTCTAGACCCTAGGACTTCACGTTCGCAATACACTTCATTTTCTCCAGTGGAGATTGGATAACAGATAACTGATTGAATATGATTGGCTGACGACAGTGTTTTGGTCTTCAAGGATCAGCAACTGATAAAAAGATGATGTTCCTATCCTCCATTATATATATATATATATATATATATATATATATATATATATATATATATATATATATATATATATATATATATATATATATATATATATATATATATATATATATATATACTGTAAATATATATATATGTATATATATATATCATATATATATATACATATATATATATAATTAAGATATAATATCTTTTTTTATATATAGATATAGTATAATAATATATATATATATAATATATATAAAATTAAATATATATCTCTATATATAATTATATCAATATATATTATATATTTATATATAGTATATATAATAATAAATATATATATCTATCTATATTTATATATGTATATTATGTATATATATATACTAATATATATATAATATGGACCGCACTCGGTCCTGCAGGATCTTAAAGGAAAAAATGAAATGGGACTGGAATGACTGGCAGCAGTTGGGACAAACAAAGGAGAAGGATCGGAGCAAAATCACAAAAATTGCCTTAATATTAGTTTATTTACAAAACTTAATTTTACATTTATACAGTTGAGTCCGGGGTTAGTAAATAAAGCAATTTACATAACATTAACATAATCAAAGAGTCAGTCCAATGAATTTAAAATACAAATATAGCCAAGTAGTTAATTATCAAAAACTCGTAAAGTCAAAATATTAACTGGAGACAAAATTAACTACAAATTCAAAAACAATTTAGCTATATCAAACTAATTCCCACGCAGCATAAACCATTGAATAAATAACAGGCAGCATAAATAATCAACATACATCATAAATGATAAGCAAATAATAACCATAAACAGGCAGTATGAAAAAATACTAAACAGGCAGCATACCAATTATACAATAATACATCAGTATCAAAAATAAACACTCACACCGCACCAAAATAACGTAATTCCAGGTAGCATTACACTACATAAAAACTGCAAACAATCTCCATAGAGATAAAAGACAGACCCAGCTGTAAAAACAGAGAATGGACACAGACAGACTATCTCCGCAAAACACCGAAGCAGCAACCAACTGCTAACTGGAACAAAACATCCATCACATTGGCGATTACGGCCGAATCATCTGCTGCCAAACTGGAACAAATCCGTCCCACAGATGACCATGGTTTGATCATCTAACCATCCTCCTGCTACCAAAGCCAACAGGTAAGGTATACCCGCTGCAAACGCCTCCATGCTGCTATGCTGCCGAGGACCTGACTCGCTGCCATACTAAACCCGACTGTCGACTTTCAAGTTAAGACGACAGACGTAAACTTCCCCCAAAGAAAAAAAAAAAGAACAAGCAAGGAGGCAACAACCCACCATGGGCAAATTATTGTTCAACAACTGAACGATACCTCACAATATAGTTTAGAGTTAGATGAGTGTCTGTATGTGTATATACATAGGTCATGTACGAAGTTACAACTAATTTAAGCCTGCGTATATCAGCGTCTGATTTATTTAAACTCGTTATAATTAGCGTTTCCACAACGGGATGAAATTTCATTTTGTTTCCCCGGCCCCGTGAAATCATTTGGTGATAAAAGTCCCAAAGTTATTAGTCTCTCCTCCGCGACTGAGTTCAGAGGAACTTTAGGATGCTCTCTCGTTTAAATTTGAGCTTTTGCTCTCTAGTTTTCTGTCCCCTTCAGATTTAAATGACTACAGGGGCCAGAGGGTTGCAAATTAGTATGGTGAACATCCACCTTCCAATCATCAAACATACCAAATTGCAACCCTGTAGCCTCAGTAGTATGTATTTTATTTAAGGTCAAAGATAGCCATGGATCGTGCATCTGGCAGCGCTTTCTGGAGGCGTGGGACGCACCCTCACTCTACTGCATTCTAAGTTAAATCAAGTATCGGGCAGAATGTTACAGTATTGAATTCTAGCTAGTTCATATGAGACTGTGGTTGTAAAAGAGTGCAAATTATATTTTATATAAGAAGGTGAATATATGGATAGGTTGACATACAACAGATTCAAATATGTCTATTCCATTATCTTCAAAACAATCACATCTTTCATATATATGGCGGCATCTTACTTTCATACATTTTCGTGTCTATCGATGGTTCCTCCATTTTTAGTGATATGAAAGCCATATTTCCATAATGTTTTCGAAATGGATATTCTGGCCCCGCTTGTATAGTGGTTAGTGTCGTGGTGTGCCACCTGCTTTGTGTTTTTTATGGGATTCCAAAGGGTTGAGTTATATTAGTGTCGTGTAAAAACATCTTCCAAATTTTTTATTTATTTATTTATTTTATTTTTATTAAATATATGACTTGTCTTCCAGTCATTGAAGATAACAAAATTGAAGCTGCAGTCGTTTTCTTTTCCGACATTGTTAGTTTTTTGGGGGTTGGGGTGGGGGCTGTCACGTCAATCTCTTATGTGAAAATGGTAAGCAAATGCCAGTAACTTCTTGGTATTTGTGCAAAGAAACGAAAACTTTAGGAACAAACAAAAACAACACACACACAAACAGCGACCAAACCAGTATACTATCTAGTTTTTTTTTTTTTTTCACCCATAACAAGCAGGACCACTTCTTAATCATCCACGGTGTTCCCGGCAGCCCTTTGCAATCAGGCAAGCAAATGCGCGTGATGTCACCGTTATTGCAACCGAAAAGCAGCGAGTTCTCGCATTTAACAATGAAAGAACGGTGTGACCCAATATACACTTTTCTGATCAAACGCAGGTACGATTTTCGTCGTCGAATTCGTGAACACTTTCGAGTTCCGAACACGAATACATACACGTCTCACAGGCTTCGACCAAATACAGATTGTACTTATTATTTTTTATCTACGTTATTCGCTGACAGTATTCCGTGTGAATGAGTTCGCCTTGCTCCTTTTAGAAATGAGACAATGGGACGATTATCCTGGCGGTGGTCGACGAGCATGCCGAAGGTTTTATGATTGCCGAAGATTATTAATTGAAATTCAATCGGTTATGTAAGCGTATACATATATATATATATATATATATATATATATATATATATATATATATATATATATATATATATATATATATATGTGTGTGTGTGTGTGTGTGTGTGTGTGTGTGTGTGTATGTGTGCGCGCGTAACTATCTAGTTTCATTGCTTTCTTTCTTCGAGCATTCATAAGCTCAAGTCGCACCGTGTAACCTAGCAGGCAAAACTTTCATCCGTTCCACAATATGACCCATTTCTCCTCGTTTATTCCTTGTTTATGGATGGGGAATTAGGTGTCTCAGTTTCGTTCAGAGCCGTCGGCGCTGCATAAGATTATAATGTCCATATATATGAACATCAGAGGAAAGCGGATAAGAGAAATTGTAATTAGCCTGATATGTAATCCGTAAGTTAGCGAAAAGATGACAAAGATCTTGGACTTCCTGAGAGAGACGAGAGAGAGAGAGAGACGAGACGAGAGAGAGAGAGAGAGAGAGAGGAGAGAGAGAAATGTTGAATATGCGCATTTACAACATCAATAAGTATTTCATTACTGAGAGAGAGAGAGAGAAAGAGAGGAGAGAGAGAGCGAGAGAGAGAGAAAGAGAGAGAGAGATGAAATGTTATATGATAAAAATATGAACTACACTAATAAAGATGACACTCTGATAAAGATGACACTCTGACACCTGAACACTTGTAATCATTGCGCCGATGCCTTTACAAACTGTTTTTTCGCGAATTCTAGATGTCATAGTAATGTAATAATAATAAAATTGCTCTAATGTATGTCTATATATTACGAATAGATACACTAAATTCACTTTATTTCCACGGTTTTGTGTAAGCCATATTCCAAGTTTGGAGGGTAAACACAAACCAATTGGCAACGGTGCTTGTAATTAACCATTTCTGGATACAATAAGTTATTAAGTGCAAGTGATTCGTACAAGACCCTTTTGTTTGTTTTGCAAGATCTCGTACAATTCTCTCGTATTAACGAGGCAGAGCGATTCAGTTCATAGGTATTTCGGATATCGTGTTTGTCTGGAACAAAATGATTTGGGAGCAAACAAAGTTGATTTGCACGCGTCACATTCTTGCGAAATGTGTTGACTTCGATATCTTGTTGTGATCGAGAAGAGAGAGAGAGAGAGAGAGAGAGAGAGAGAGAGAGAGAGAGAGAGAGAGAGAGAGAGAGAGAGAGAGAGAGAGAGAGAGAGAGAAGCCAGCCTTCAGAGCCTGATAGGGAAAAATGACTGGTTATTGCTTTGTCTCGAATAGGTTTGTATCGTATTCGTAAATTAACCCGGCAAATGAATCGAGTGTATTCTAAAATTCTTCCGGGAAAATGGGACACAATATTGTCAGTTATTTTTAACCTTTGAAATAACGGAAAATGGCAGATATTGAATAAAAAAGAGAAAAAAAATGTTTTGAATTGGTTGGCACCTGTGCCAATATAGCACAAAAAATATGGCCGATGTGGCCAGTTGATTCCCAGGTGAGATAATACTTGAAAACTGAAATCTGCAATACGTCGTTCCAATTAGGATATCTTTGTGCCAAAACAGACTTCTGATTGCTTCGTATTGTTGCAATAAACGTTACCGTTTTCAATCAGACGCGTCTGCTAACTTTTAATTTTATATCATCTTCGGGTTGATAACCAAACTGGTGACACATGAAATTACGTATCCGTAGGAAGATAGTCAAAACTCTGTAGACGTAATCTTTGAATGGGTTCATTATTAGTTACCGAAACTTTGATCGCCCTACTTCTATGAAGGAATGGAACTAAAAATACAGTTATAGAAGTCGGAGAAAATCAAGGCCTTTTTATTCTATTTTTGTTTAACGTCTAGACAAAAATGGAAACCTTATTTTGAGTACATTCAATTCTCACAGTTTTGTTTGGGAAATAAATGTTATGGGAGGGGGGTTGGGGGGGGTGTGCATGAAGGGTCTACCCACTTTCATGATTATTGCAAGAGGTGCTGCAGAAATGTCTTAGTTGTTCTGCTTGCTGTAGTGATTTGATACTCACGATCACACAACTTTATGCTTGGTTATTCATGCACCTAACAAGGTGTTATCAGAGTTCTAGCTTATGCAAGCCGTGTGCTAAAATCTAAGGACAAATAATGCGTTGTTTCACCAACGAAAATTAAAATATATTTGCAATATTTTATTAGAAATAATTGTTCTATACTGCTTAACAAGCCCATTATTTATTTTTCAGATTTTCATTCTATTAAATAAATCATAAATAACCTATACTAAAATTCCTGTATCTTTAACTAACTCGTAAAATAATATATATATATATATATATAAAATATATTAATACTATATATATATATATATTTATATATATATATAGAGTACTATTATTTTCATAAACTTGATGTTTTTTACTATCTGCGGCTGAATATTCCTTTAAACCCAACAGAAGCAAAGAAGTTCCTTGCAGAGCTTTGATCATCAGACCGCACCGTTACTCGGGGCGAAGAAGAGATTAAAAAGAAAAAAAAAAAAAAACGAATGAACACGAGAGAGAGCGAAATTGAATTTAGTGGAACGCTGCTGCATCCGACCGGTGATTACATTTCTGCCCTATATTTCCGTTCGTATTTTACTTAAAAGCCTTAAAAGGGTTTGGATTCATTTACTTGACGCTTTCATATTTTTCTGTTTGAGTGAATCTGCTTGATCTTTGAATACATATGGAATCGTCTCAAATATTAGTAAGATAGGCTACGGTTCTTCAGAGTTTAAAGAGAATGTTGCTGTACCAAATCGCAGTAAAGTAGTAGCTTATTTCCACAATAAATCGTTTGCAGCTTTTATCATAATTCTTACCAGCCGTCCGCGCGACAAAGCTATAGTAGATTCACATCAACCCTACATCTGATGTCTAGACCAGTCCCTTACGACGCTCCTGATTGGCTGTTGATAAGCCAAACACAGGGCTGGAAACTCTCAGTCTCTCGAGAGAGTTCACATAGGATGTATGTTCCACCTCTCCTGAGGGATAATTTTGAAAGTATCCCTCAGGAGAAGTGTAACATACATTATCCCTATGTGACCTCTCGACAGAGACTGAGAGTTTCCAGCCCTGTGATTGGCCTATCAACAGCCAATCAGGAGCGTCGTAAGGGAATATCCTACACATTAGATGCACGAATCTGCTATAGTAAATTGATGCCACTTTATATGTCATAGGCACGTCTGCTTCGACGTTTATTGTCTCGTCATTGGGTTAGTTCTTATTTTATTTCGTTAGTTGGTGAGGTAATGTTAGTAAAGCTGTGAATCTGACGTCTAATAGCGTCTTATTTGTACCCATCTTTGTTTTAGAGAATTAGAAATCTGGCACAATAGCTGTAAGAAAAAAAAATAAACATAAAATAAGTGCGCTCATGCCTTTCTTACAATATTTGCCAGACATCGCTAGCAAAAATAGTTCAGCAAGGATATATTCGAGTCCGAAATGCTCTGTAATTTTCGTTGAATTTCATCGCGATATAAAAATTTAAGTTCTGCAACAGAAAACCCTTAAGAAAAGAATGGTTTTCCAGATGACGAACCGTCATGGAATGACTGGGTATGGACAAGGGGGAATTATCTCCCTGCAAAATGGGATTCACCTTTCCTTCAGGATAGAGACAGCTGTCAGAGGTCGTTGCTTCCCCTTCTTCTCCGATCACGAAGGACGGCAAGGGGTGGGGAGCAACTGTCCGATAATCACCCGTCCAAAACTGGGGTATTGATTTTGATGCGATTTCATGAAGCTGCTGTGTTTTATACAAACACACATTATATATATATATATATATTATATATATATATATATATATATATATATATATATATATATATTATATATATATATATATATATATATATGCAATATAAAAACACCGTATCGTGCTTCTAAGAAATCAAGAGAAGGATCCACAGTAATATCCTTGTCTCCTTTGCTTAGTGATCAAGTCCACAGGAGGATGGACAAAAGCTTTAAGCTATGTATATATTTCCATAAATATATTTTATCTAGATAAACAAGGATATTACTGTGGATCCTTCTATTGATATATATATATATATATATATATATATATATATATATATATATATATATATATATATATATATATATATATATAAGAAAATTATTGTGCCGGCTTTGTCCATCCGTCCGCACGTGTTTCCGTTCGCAATTTTTTCTTTCGCACTTTTTCTGTCCGCCCTCATCTTAAAAACTTCCTAGGCTAGAGGGTTGCAAACTGTTATGTTTTTCATCCATCCTCCAGTCATCCAACATACCAAATTGCAGCCATCTAGCCTCAGTAGTTTTTATTATATTTAAGGTTAAAGGTAGCAGCCATAATCAAGCTTCTAGCAATGCAACAACGCAGGCCACCACGGCCGGCTGTGAGATTCATGGGCGGCGGCCCATACAGCTTATTTCGAGACCACCAAAAGAAGAAACTTCAGCGTATTTTACTTTTTTTCACGTGGAATTCGAATACAAGTGTCTGTCTCTTCTTTTAGCATTTAGCTTCAAGGTTATCATCTTTAGGTTATTACATCATCATCGTAATATTATTGTACTTTCCCTCTCTTCCATCATCTTTCGCCTCTCCCACGAAATAGACCCTTCTGTCGCCAAGTCAAAGTATCACTTTTTGAAAACGGTAATGGATCCGTTAATGGGATAACAACAACCTCGTTGCTAATGAGCAAATGGAGTACCAATAAAGTTACCCCAAAATAGTTTTCGCTTGGTTCCAAGTATTCAGAAGGACTGGAAGTGCCCCGGTGCTTGGCTTTGTTGCCTAATTTTCATAAATCAATCAATCAACCAGCCTCTCTCTCTCTCTCTCTCTCTCTCTCTCTCTCTCTCTCTCTCTCTCTCTCTCTCTCTCTCTCTCTAATGTACGGTCACTCATATGAATAAGTTCATGTATGTCTCCGGGCATAGGGTTGAATTCCATCCAAAACCCTTTCTGGACGACGGGTCTGTATAGTGACGTAAGACGGGCACACCAAAATTTTCTACTACAGCAGAGTTAGGTAGTTAAACACTTGGCCTGTTTCGCACTCCCAGACACCTGTCATCCAGAAAGGGGTGAAATGGAAATCTCTCTCATACATCCGGACATCCACGTACTTATATGAGTGACTGTACATACACATCCAAACTGCACAAGTTCACGAAGGCATAGTAAATATCCATGACTTGAATGACCTTCCAAGAAAGATCCACCCCAGATGGCTGATGAATTTGGGGGTCTTTCACTATACATGTTTGACCCATTTTCCACGCTGCGTTTTTCACTTCTTCGAAATATTAAGAAAAAAGAAACCTTTTGTGCAATTAGTCACTATTGAATTTCCCCTACCACTTCATCTTATCTTTTTGCATTTAATTACATATTTTTTTTCTATTACGACTTTCCATTTTCATTTTTTTATTCAACTTTCCATTTTCATCATTTATATTACGACTTTCCATTTTCATTTTTTTTATAACGACTTTCCATCATTTTTTCGGTATTACGACTTTCCATTTTCATTTTTTTTTTTATTACGACTTTCCATTTTCATTTTTTTTATTATGACTTTCCATTTCATTTTTTGTGTTATTATGACTTTCCATTTTTTATTACGACTTTACATTTTCATTTTTTTTATTACAACTTTCCATTTTATTTTTTTTTTATTACGACTTTCCATTTTCATTTTTTGTTTTGTTATTACGACTTTCCATTTTCATTTTCATTTTTTTTTATTACGACTTTCCATTTTCATTTTTTTTTTGTTATTACGACTTTCCATTTTCATTTTTTTTATTTCGACTTTCCGGCAAATGGAAATTTCAGGCACCACAAGCTTTCACTTGTAAATTCTAGTCCTGGCGTTGATAGATTATACATTTACTCGAAAGCTTTAGGTCACAACTGCCAAATTTAACAGGCAGTTATTAAGGGATACATGGAGACCCAAGACTTCTCCATATACGAAATTGTAGTTTATAAGCAGCTTTGTATTGCCCAATTTCTTAGTAGCCTCTAACAAGGCACATGCTTGACTTAGGAAGAAGAAGAAGGCGACGGTGAAGAGAGAGAGACAGGGAGAGAGACAGAGGATGGGGCCAATTAATAGTTCACGTTCCTTTGTCACGTTCATTAAAGGTAACTTTTAAAGAAAGAACTGTTTGGGATAAACTGGCTGAGAATGAGACTAAGAAAAAATAAGCAAGGTAGCAAAATACTTTTCAAGTTCCTAAATCAAATGCATTGGAAGAAACTGATAGTGCCATCAGGTCTGACCAATGAAGTGTGGTGGTTTGTCTTAGGCCCAGCGCATATAGTGCATCTCTTAAGTATTTGTTGTCAAAATGGAAAGCAGGTATCAGGATATGAAATTAGATGTTAATTCTGTACGTATATGATATCTGTAAAGAGGTGCATGGGGTCAGAGCCAGCGCTGATAAGACCAAATGATAAGGTATGAATTGCTGTGTAAAAAGATAAATTTTCTTAGCACGCTAACTTGTACCCCCACCCCCCCAAAAAATGTGTTTAGTATCGCTCGTGATCATGGAATAGAATTGCCAGATAAGCTTTTGTCTTGGTAGAAATAGAAATAGGTATGAACTGCTGTATAAAAAGATAAATTTTTTTACCATGCTGCCAAATTGTACCAAAAAAAGAAAGAAGAAGAAAAAAAGTGTAGTACCGCTTGTGATCATGAAACAGAATTACCAGATACGAGTTTATCTTGATAGAAATAGAAAGAGGCATTATTCTGACGAGAGCATCATAGACGTAGTTAAGAAAATACGGCCAGAAGCCATTTCTTTACCTAACCGTTCTATATTCCTCTCGCAAATTGAAGCTTCTCGGAATAGAGGATTACCTACAAGTAATCCATTCCGTAATGCTGTTGTTATGTGGCCTCCCTAATTCATCATGGGATCAGTATGGCTTCATCGTTTCAATATCGCTTATGCTATAGACTTTCTAATTTGCGTAACTAAATTACCTTTCTCCGTCAGGTTGGATATACTCACTTAAATATGTGTCTGTTCTATTTTATACTCAGAAGTACTGCCTTCTTTGGGAATCGCCAAGTATGTATCTTATGTATGCGTACTTTCTCCCTCTATAAATGTATGTAAAGTACCTCACTCTGTTTTCATTCTGGAAAAGCATCTTAATAGTCATTGTCAGCCGCAAGATGCAGTCGTCAGCAGATTACAAGAAATAAGCTGTGCGTGACCTGTTTCTCTCTCATCTTGGGAGAGAGGGTACGTTGCACGTATACTTGTAACTGGAGGAGGTATTTCCGCAAAATGAGACGTTTCTGTTCAGGAAACTTAACTTATGGATTTGTATTCAGAAAACTAAATTTAGGGAGCGCTGCTGCTAAAATGTGTTGCATTTGAAACTTATTATTTGGATTAAACTATAAGATATATATACTGGGATGATGTAGTTGAATTGCAAATTGGTAACTTGAGTGACTTGTTGCGTCCATATGTTTACATGCATTTTGTTTTCTACTGGACCTTTCTGGTTTGTAGAAAAATGATTAATAATAGACTAGTTGCCTTCCTGAAGGAGATGAAAGATGGCTCACTGTTGACATAAAATTCCCTTTAATTCAGATGTATTTGTGACAAATATATAGATTATCATAAACGCACAATATATATATATATATATTATATATATATATATATATATATATATATGTGTGTGTGTGTGTGTGTGTGTGTGTGTGTGTGTGTGTGTGTGTGTGTGTGTGTGTGTGTGTATGCTAAGATTTCAAATGTCACACAAGCTTTTACCGTGTATAACCTTCACATTTTTCAGAGGGGATTATACAGCAACACAGCTTTTTTATTTGTCTAGCAACACTCCTTTTATTATCATTCATTTTTCATTTCTACCATCATATCTACATGATTTTCGCTCCTCTCGTTCAAAAGATATCGCTCATGTAACTGGTTAGTTTCTTTTTCATTTGCAGTCCCTTCTGCCTATAATGTTTAATCGACAAGTTTTGTATTCATTCGTGCATTAATGTACTATTTATTTTTGTACACTTAACGTTTCTTGTGTGTGTCCATGTGATTTGGCATGGAAGGGAAAAAAATGTCGCCTCAGTCCCTTCTGACATTTTTATTGAGAGAGAGAGAGAGAGAGAGAGAGAATTCCTAAAACTCTGGGGGTTATCTTGACTAGGTAACGAATCATACGGTCCCACAGTACTTTTATTTATCTTCTTTGCTCTGTGACAAATTCGTAAGCTTTTAAATTTTTATCATTCCAACTGAAAAATAGATGTCATACAAGTATGGATACAATGTTATCATTATAAATCAGTGGTAGGGAGTACAGCCTCATCAGACGCCTTGGAGTCGAATGATATATACTAGAGTCAGCTAATCTAGGAAATGTTATAACCTGCTTTGCTTATTATCTTTGAGAGAGAACGCATGTGCGTTTTTCGGATATGGTTTAAATGAATTGCATTGAACCAATATTTTTCATATTAACATCGCTTCCCCAACCCCCCAACCTCTCTCTCTCTCTCTCTCTCTCTCTCTCTCTCTCTCTCTCTCTCTCTCTCTCATCCGGCCAGTTTATTTTCTTGCTGAAAATGCTTCAAAAAGACTGAATTGAGGATACAAAAACACTACTTGGAAATGCAAATCTAAAAATTTACAAATGAATGTTTCTAAACTTTAAAAAAAAGTAGAAAAATTAGTATTCATAAAATTTTAAAAAAGTAGAAAAAGCAATATTTCTAAACTTCAAAAAAGGACAAAAAGTAAGATTTCTAAACTTAAAAAGGTAGTACATGTAATCATATTTCTAAACTTTAAAAAAAAGCAGAAAAAGTAATAGTTAAAAAAATATTGAGTTTATTAGATCGAAAATCTAACGACACAGCAATATGGTATAGATGTACGTTGCGAATATTCGTGTTTCAAATTTCTCCTGAGGGAAAATGCGTTCCCATGGAAACGAGATTTACGATGCAGGAAGATATCTGGTGACCAACCATTAGTCAGCGACTGACAAACTTTGAGTGGTTTCCGTGAGAGAAGATTTATTTCCGTCGAATTCTTGAGACCTTTGCTCTGAGCGCTGCACGGGCTGCTCTATGAGCAAGAGCCCGTGCTGGCATAAGGCCAGCTTAATCTCAAACAACATCTATAGGCGCTCGTAGTCTTATCAGCCAGTGATCAGTGAGTTACAGCCGATGGCAAAGATAATTAAGTCGTTCATTCATTATTTTGCGTTCTTGCTGTCGTTGATATTTTGTATTGTGTTATGTGTTGTGTACTGGTTCATTATTCTCCGATATTCTTTAATTTTCATTTATCATTGATCGTTTTGATCCGAGCTGGTATGGTCGCTAGCGACGTGGCGTCCGCTCAGATTGGTGTTGGGGGAGTTGGGGGGGAGGTTCGCGTCTCTCCCCGTGGGGATGGAAAAATAAACTTATTCTGTATCATGATCAGTTGCTGCCGCAGTGTTGCGGGGGTGGGGGGGGTTTGGGGCGGGGAGGTGTCTTTAGCGGTGGGAGGTAGAAACCTACGTTCTTGGGAAACCTGAATTTCAAGTCTTCAGTGCCACCTTTGGTGTGCTTGTTCCGTGTGAATAGGTTTCATCTAATCATAATAATAATAATTTTTATCGTCTCTAATGTTACCACATTATTTTCCTTTCTTATCTGACCAGCAGATCTTAGCTTTCATTAAAGGGGAAATCTTAGAAATTACTGGAAAACTCAGGAAAATATAATGTAACCCAGCTTTCTATCATCACGCTATGTGCAAGCGTTTATGAGGTTGCCAAGATATCCTGATGTATTTTGCTGTTATTTAAGAATAATTTCCTGCAACCCAAAAAGATCACTTCATGAAGACGAAGTGAGCAGAAATGTTCACTTCCCAATTAAAAACTAAAAAAAAAAAAAAAATTATATCAGAATATTTTAACCGTCTCTCAATGTAGCTTATCAAATTAGTTTTCTTATGCTATGTAAACACTTTTCATGGTAATGCCGTTTTTTCATAGGACTTCATATTACCGAGTTACTACATCTCATGTTTGTACTTTCGTCTTTGCCCAGTTATATTGTTTGATGATATTCCGATGAAACGAACTGCGGAAAGTACCTCAGCCTGTCCTCATTTTTTTTATTTATGTTGAACCCCAGAACAAGAACATATGTGAAATGTATTAAGATATCACATATGTGTAATTCAGAGGAATAAGTTCCATTCTTTAGCGACATTTAAGTCATATGCAACTTTTTTTACGGAGTTCTTTTATTTAATGTCGGAAATATTTCTTTTCCATCTTCTGATAGGATTCACACTACTCGTTTTACTTATTGTTTCTAAAATTCACATATGTGTAATTTAGAGTAATAAGTTCTATTCTTTAGCGACATGTAAGCTATATATAACCTTTCTTTTATTTAATGTCGGAAACATATTTCTTTTCTCGTCCATCTTCTCATAGGATTCATTCACCTCTCTAATTCACTCTCCTCTCTTTATTTGGCGTTTCTAAATAGCACTGACAATAAAAAAAAAGATTCATAAAGTGATCAATTACCGAGAGTCGCCGTGATTCTGACAAACAACGGTCCTCCATCAACGAAGCCGTGTTTGCGTTTAATCCACTTCCCGCGAACTATCCAGTGTTTGGACCAAACAATAACTGTGAACAAACAGGGTTGAAACCTGTAATACTGTTTGCAGAGACAGTTGTGGCGGGAACAGCCAATTCGATTCACTTCGTTTCGAGACTGAACCTTTACTGCTGCATTTTATCATCCCCCCCCCCCTAGCCCGAATCCAGTTCAGCTACGTTGCAGTGTCGTCCCATTTCAACGTTGAAGCATAAATTAATCGTTATCCTTTGCGCGGTTGGATGTTGCAACTTATATCGTTCAGATTCAGTTCATATATTGTGAAGGAACCTTTTAAATATATTTCTGCTAGACTTGCCTAGCTCATTTTCCTTTTCTCTGATCTTATGGTTTCCTTTACTTTTAACTCAGTTTATATACAGTTTTATACGTACGTGTTCAAAAGACTCGTACCCAAAGCATTGACGTCTGTTTGACGTCAGCTTCTTCTCACTCCAAAGGTACAAATTTATATCCCTCGGGGGCGTAATGTTAATAGAGAAATTATAAAAATAAATATTAAGAAAATAAAATCGTCTATCTTACCGCCACAACAGGTTTTCAAAAATTGGAGAGAGAGAGAGAGAGAGAGAGAGAGAGGCACGTAAAAATATATTCTATAGCATATGGCGGAAACAAGTGATTTTATCTTCCGTTAAAAGAATGAAAATAAAATAAAACAGGTAGAGGAATTTCTCACCCTGGCATCTTGAAGGATACCCTTCGACCGAACGATGGGGTCCATGGATGACTGATTGACATCGCTTCTGACCACACGGACCTCACTCGCGGGTAAAAATTAGCGGGGTAAACCCCCCCCCCCCCAACCCCCCCCCCCTACACCCCTCCCCACCCCCACCTTAACCCTCTCGCAATAGCGAACTACAATTTTCTGGGTCTGTCAACCTAGATAATGATAATAGTTGCGTCTTTGTGAATTTTAGCAAAAGGTCTTTGTAAATAATAATTATTATTATTATTATTATTATTATTATTATTATTATTATAGCTGTTTTCAACGGCATTTAATTTATATAGAGGATTCTATATAAAAGATTCTATGGAAATTAAATGCCGTTGAAACAGCTATAATATTCAATGTTTTACTGCCATTAGAGAAGGCATTCTCTCTTGATTATTATTATTATTATTATTATTATTATTATTATTATTATTATTATTATTATTATTATTATTATTCCACTCTTTGTTTCAACATCTTGATTGCGTTTGTTTCTGTCACATTTTCTTAATCTACGGAAGTGTTGCAGATGCGTACATACAGTCATGATGAATTAGAACGTAAATCTACTTTATAATGTAGTAAAAACTACCTTATCATGTAAAAGCTATCATTTTACGCTCTGCAAGCTGAAATATTTTATAATATGATAATCTCGCATCGTCTTATTTAGCCCTGCTTGGAATTGGCAAGATCGTTTCAAATTCATCGTGTAATACCGAGCTCTTACGGGAAAACAGTAGTCATGTGTAACCTAACTACGAAGGTGCTCTCTCTCCATCTATATATATCTCATGGGACTAACTTCCAAAAGAAACAGAATTATCTGTCACTCAAATGACGTATAGATAAATTCAGGTCACTGAATTTCCAACGCGAATTCCATTTCTTCGCCAAATTGCAGAGCTGTGCCGTATGACGCTGAGACGTCAAGAGCTTTAAACAATTTTCAAATGATGTTTTATTTCAAATTTGTCTAGTTATTTGAATGCATAACCGAATCATTATTTATCGAGAAGTATCTATATTTCTTTATATGTTCGTCATGCTCAGTAGTTAGGGAAATCATTATAGATCATTTAAATGATGTATAATGGAAAATTTATGTAAAATGACGAAATCCCTTGAGATGTCTTCTAAATTAAATAGTTCCATAACGGCTGTAAATGGAACTACGCCTCATTGGCAGAGTTTGGGTCTTACTTAATGGTGCAGTATTGAAGATCGATAAGCGTTCGTCCAGAGAAGGCTCCAACTGCTTTATGTCACTTGTCAGACTCGTAAAAAAAATTGCAATAGAGAGAGAGAGAGAGAGAGAGAGAGAAGAGAGAGAGAGAGAGAGAGAGAGAGATTTAACTTTTAAGTTTACGGGCCATGAACCACCTCAGTGACATAAGAACCTTTAAATAACCAACGAAAAAATATGTTTATTAGCCGGCAACCATTTCTCGTTGAAATACAGTACGGAGCGGTTTCTTTCTGAGGCAAGCACAGGAGAAGAAACACTTATATTTACTGAAACTCTCTCTCTCTCTCTCTCTCTCTCTCTCTCTCTCTCTCTCTCTCTCTCTCTCTATATATATATATATATATATATATATATATATATATATATATATATATATATATATATATATATATATGTATGTATATATAAGCTTTAAATTAAGCTTTGCAAATGAAACAATTCCGGATAATTGCGTATTTACGAACACGAATGGAAACCCTATGTAAGCGAAGGAAAGCGATATCGTTCGTATAAAAGATCCTCTGATGCGAATGCTCGGGAAACCATTTTGCTTAATGAATTCGTTCGAAAAGGAAAATCCTTTCATAACCAGTCTAATCTGGGCAGTCACATCTCACAGTTTGCAATAAAAGGACTTGAGAAACCAATGACATTTGTATGGTGCTATGAGATGGAATTCTGAAGCCATGACAGTTCAGGCTTTTACGTTGACCCAAAGTGGTTATACTGAAGACGGTAATCGGTACACATGTTCAGATATAATAACCGAGATGTTGCTCAATAACCACCTTCTTGAAGATCGCAAACAATGTGAGTTTATCTCATAATGTTAATCCGCATGCGTCAGGTTATGTTGACGTCAGGATATGTAACGGAGTGCTTTTTGAGAATACTTTAACTGAGCAATTTGATAAAAAAGAATTTTCCATTACTTGTACCTTTTTATTTTTATTTTTATTTTTTTAACCTCCTTAATTGGTAAAGGAATTAACATGTGATATCTATCTCCTTAATTGGTAAAGGAGTTAGCGTAAGCTCACTTTGTTTTACCCAAATTGGTAAAGGAGTTAGCGTGTGGTTTCCTTTTTAACCTCCTTAATCGGTTTAAGGAAACTAACGTGCGATTTCTGTATTTTTTTTAGCCTCCTAAATTGATAATCGAGTGAGCGTGTGATCTCCTTTTTTTATATATATAACCTCCTTAACTGTTAAAGGGTTAGCCCAATTTCGTAAAGGAGTTAGTGTGTGATCTTTTTTTAAACCTCGTTAATTGTGCTCAGCTATTGTAAATTGTGTTTTTAATCACACACACACACACACTCACAGACAAAGTTCATCAGTAAAAGTAATATTAAGATACATGGACTGCTATACAGCATAAATACAACATAGTAAATATTGCATTTCTCGTCGCCTCAGAATCTCAGACCCTCACATTTCCAGACCCTCACATTTCCAGAGTCGTTCCAGGTCCGTAAATGAATATCCGGAGCCTTTTCCCAAATTAAATCAGGAGTCATGAAAGCGGACTGGGAGTTTATTTCCCTCGCTATAAATTCAGTGATAAATGGCTGGGAAATGTGCGCAGGGGGAATGCCCTTTTATCCGAAAGTAGATGAATACTGCTTTAATTCCCTGTTCGTGATTTGATGGTCACAATTATCCTTGTATTAATGTCAAGAACTTCGTAATGGCGGTATATGCCCTGCAAGGTGTGTATGAACATGAGTGGAAATATTGCAAGTTATCTGATGTAAGTTGAAATATGATATTCAAAAGCATTCAGCGTAATATAAACATGCACTCCACGTCCTGCTTTTCGATTATGGCTTTATTCCAGTTGAATGTTTTGAGAAGAAAATGATGCTTAGAAAGACCAGAGACTATTTAAGATCATTTCAGAATTGTAGTTTACAAAGTTCAAATTTCAGTCTGTTGCAGCAACACAAGATGAGAAAAGTTGAAAGGGGAAAATGGTAAGGATACGAAATATAATTCTCTTTCCTTTCATTATTAATTTTCTTCTTCTTCTTCATCTTGAAGTAATTTCGTTGGAAAGTGATAGAATTGTGAAGTAGTTGGAAAGGAAGCTTTTTCCGTTTATGGATTCACGAAGTTCTATTCTTACTCTTTAGGTTAAAACGAACTCTCTACCGTTTTACACTTCTGTATTTCCTTCTATTCTTTCCGAAAAAAGTTGTGTTCGCAGTGTTAGACTTTGTCTGAAGGACTGTTGCAAATAATTTCTGTAATCACTCTCATCTTTCCGCTCCGGAACTGTCTGCTCGATTTTACATCCATTGAAAAAACTGTAATTTAGGAGTTTACTTTCCGAATTATGAAACTGATGTTTCTGTTCATCATTAAATCACAACTTAAAGTGAAAAGTGAGATGAACGTAGCTCAGCGGCTTTGTCGTACTTGAAACTTCTACGATAGAGGCTCTTTTCCGGTTTATTGTCGGTAGGGCAAATCTTAAAATTTAATGATACCTCAGTCATTAGCCCATAATGACCATACTTAATCTCTC
>NC_087204.1:9024138-9026638 GCF_015104395.2 Macrobrachium nipponense
CTCAGAAATTAGACTTCTGGAAACAGGGTTGTTTCTTCTATGTTGTCTGGATAGTCTCCCAAAATAAGGATTTCCAAGTTGGTGGAGGGACCTCTGAAAGCTCGTTGCTGCTTCGTTGCATTTGGACTTCCCTCTGTGAAACCGGGAGTTTGTGGTTTTATTCCTTGTCGTGTTTGATGGCGGACTGCCTTGCCGAGTCTAAGTCGAAAGACGCTTGAGGTTGAAGGTTGGTGAGAACCCGACAGAAACTTCGAATCTTCACTTGTAGATTTTGAAGTCTTCCTCCTTCCTTGGAGGCAGACGGAGGCTGTGCGTTCGTTTGTGTTCCTCCCTTTGTGTTGGTGGACTGTCTTGCCGAGTTGATTCAAAGACGCTTGTTGCTTAAGGTTGGTCTGAGAATCTGACTGAAGCTCTGAGTCTTCACTTTTGGATTTCGAAGTCTTCCGCCTTCCTTGGAGACAGACGGAGAGTCTGTGTGTTCGTTCGTTCGATCGTTCTCCTCCTTGTGTCTCTTGACTCCCTGAAGGGAGCTTCTTTCATTGGGATTCTTGAGGATTGGGGGAAGGAAAGCGTTTCTAACCTGTTTTTTTTTTCTTTTTTTTTTTTATTTATTTTGGTTTTCGAAACCAAGGTGGTTTCCTTCTTCTTTTGCGTGATGATCTGAGCGGCTGACTTTGGCTTGTGTGGGTCTTCCTCTACTTGAACTGTACCACTTCTCTTTTGCGAGGGCATTCCTTAACTTATCTCTCTCTCTCCCTCTCTCTTCATCGCTTCAACGCTGAAGAATCAAGTTAATCGTTCTTAGAATTTCCCGAAACAGGTCTCCATTTGTGGTTCGTTCTCTGGAGGATCCCTGAAATGAACATTGACAGTTTCATCTTTGCAGAAAATCGGTATATGGATGATCCTGTAATGACTTCTCTCTCTTTTTTCCTGGTCGTCTTCTGTCTCGTAGGAAAGCTGAGTATTTCTTATTCATATCGTTGTTTTCGTCATCCATTCGTTTGACTGCTCTTGGGATCTTCTCTTGCTTTCACACAGCACCTATCATTTCTGCTTTATGATTTCCTTCCTGTTTCCAGTTCTTCGTCTCGTCCCTCGTCTCCTTGTAGTATCTATGTTTCTGTCAGACCTTTTTGCATCCTTTCTCCGCTTTCTGTGTCAGCCCTTGTGCCAGCCCTTCTCTCCCTCAGGATCTGCAACGTCATCCATACGGGTTTCTGCTTTGTGTCCATAGGAAATTTCTTTAACTCTTGTTCTTCCTTGGCGCCTTGTGCCCTGTCTTTTCCAAGTGAGGTATTATGCCGCGTTTGGTATTCTCAGGAATGATTTTCAGCGCCGCCTGCAGAAGTATAGCCTATCTCCTTCGTCTTCTTCTGAAGTTGTTCGTATTCCTCTCTCTCTCTTGCGCTTTTACCAGCATCAGTGATGCCTCACTGCTGGGGTGTCATCACGGGGCCAAATCATGGCAGAGGGGTTTTGTTTAGCCAGCAATGAGCGCCTTCCCTCTGCTCCTTGGCACCGCTCACCAAAAAGGTAGTACTTCTTTTTCTTGGTTTTTTGCTTTGCTCCAACTCTGAATTTATATATATTCAGAATTTCTGAATATATATATATACTCAGAAATTAGACTTTCTGGAAACAGGGTTGTTTCTTCTATGTTGTCTGGATAGTATCCCAAAATAAGGATTTCCAAGTTGGTGGAGGGACCTCTGAAAGCTCGTTGCTGCTTCGTTGCATTTGGACTTCCCTCATGTGAACCGGGAGTTTGTGGTTTTATTCCTTGTCGTGTTTGATGGCGGAACTCCTTGCTGAGTCTAAGTCGGAAGACGCTTGAGGTTGAAGGTTGGTGAGAACCTGACGGAAGCTTCGAGTCTTTGCTTATGGATTTTGAAGTCTTCCTCCTTCCTTGGAGACAGACGGAGGCTGTGTGTTCGTTTGCGCTCCTCTCTTTGTGTTGGTGGACTGTCTTGCCGAGTTGATTCAAAGACGCTTGTTGCTTAAGGTTGGTCTGAGAATCTGACTGAAGCTCCGAGTCTTCGATATTGGATTTCGAAGTCTTCCTCCTTCCTTGGAGACGGACGGAGAGTCTGTGTGTTCGTTCGTTCGATAGTCCTCCTCCTTGTGTCTCTTGACTCCTGAAGGGAGCTTTCCAGTTGGGATTCGTGAGGATTTGGGAAGCGTTTCTCCTCTGTTCTTTTTTTATTTATTCTTTCGTTTTCGACCAAGGGTTCCTTCTTCTTTTGTGTGATGATCTGAGCGGTTGACTTTGGCTTGTGTGAGTCTTCCTCTGCTTGAACTGTCGACCTACCACTTCTCTCTTGCGAGGGCATCCCTTACCCCATCTCTCTCCCTCTCTCTTCATCTCTCCAGTACTGAAGAATCAAGTTAATCTTTCTTAGAATTTCCCCGAACCCGAAAACAGGTCTCCATTTGTGGTTCGTCCTCTGGATGATCCTGAAATGAACATTGACAGTTTCACCTTTGCTCAAAATCGGTA
>NC_087204.1:9031638-9094138 GCF_015104395.2 Macrobrachium nipponense
ATATGAATATATATATATATATATATATATATATATATATATATATATATATATATATATATAGATATATATATATATATATATATATAACATACGGAGCGCAGAGGAGTCATAGCGTCACTGAAACTAATTTTGAACCTATATGACATCAGCATTCACCCTTTTATTACCTTGAAAGACTTAACTCTTCTTCCATGAAAACTGTACCACTGGTCTTTGATTCATACCAAAATCCCGTATTTCACAATTGGTTGGACTTTGTATTTCTTAGATTCAAACACACTCACATCCTAGCACTTCACGGTGCTCGCAGACACCAATTGACCTGATTCTGCATTCCCTGGAATACCGATTATCGTACACAGAGACGTTGTATTTGAATATTTTAATATCACATGAAGTAATTTTCATATTCCCCCTTGTGTTGCCTTGGGAAGGGAGTGCATCTCCCCTTTTAACCTTGTGTGTATTAAATTTTATTTACGTCTTTAATGCAAATTAGCGTTATTCTTGTGTAATCCCCTCGTGGATGACTTTAATTTAGGTTTTATTAAGAGAAACTTATCTGCTATCTCTACCGCTGATTGCAAAATTTTTTTTATGTGTGGGTGTTCTTTTGTACTCTGTAATGAAGCAACCTTCCCAGTCAAGGTTTGTTAAGACCCTTTTGTGTTTTTAATTCGCACTAATCTTCTTAAGAAGAAAAATGATGACGTTTTAGTTTACAAGGTTTTTCGAGAACTGTCTTGCATTTTAAAAGTAAAAGTGTTGCTGAATATCGTCATTTATTGATTAAATTAGGCATTTGTAGATGCAAGTAGTCATACTGTCCTTTGCGTATTATGAAGCATTTTTACTTATTAAAAAATGCTCATATTAAAGGATGCTTATTAAGACGTATTAATAATCTTTCAGATTCCAAAATTGAAATAACTACAGATGAGGGCTCTGTTATATAAATTATAATCATCGTTAGTTTTAAACTGGATTATGTCATGTGAAAACGACAATTCCAGCCACCCATACCATCGAAAGTATATATTTCATTTCTTTTTTACATTCGGCCTTTCACTTTTTTTTCTTCATCAAAATAAAACCTTGTCTAGTCTCTATCGTGGATCTGTTTTCTTCTTACATATTTTTGTGTCTGGATTACTGAGTTGGTCGTTTCTGTCGTTTTTTCGTCGTCAAAATTACTCTGAAGGACGATCCAGTTGTTGTGGTAAGTAAGTAAATAACTCCATTTTCGCTTTACTCTTTAGAGTTTTGAGATAAGATATATCCGAGTAAGTCTTGCTTACATATTATGTGCTTTTCTGTGCTGATTTCAAGTGTATGTAAGTTCCCTTGAAAAAGTTAGTTAGTAGAAAGCTTTTTTTCGAATCTTATGGTTCCAAGTATGAAATTTGGTCTGCGATAGAAATGGTTAACATATTCATATTTACTCCTCCTAACTATTGTTCTCAGTGAAATATATCTGTAGCGATGCATTGAAAATGTAAATGGGTCTCTCTCTCTCTCTCTCTCTCTCTCTCCAACAAGTTATTCACTCCTGCTGAAATGTAAGTGGACCACATTCTGCAACATGCAACAATGACAACATCAGGTGGACATTGATTTATACTCCATTAACCCCTGCTTCTCTCTGTTTCTCGCTCTCTCAAATAATGCGAGGGCAAACACCGCGCAAGGCCGATTGGATGTGTATTCCGAATCAATTGGTCTTTCTGAGAAAGCCGCCTCTTGTAATGAGAATCTCAAACACTGCCAATGATTGCAAAACCGATGAAGACCTCTAGCCATGAACTCCCGAAATAGTTGAGTCGGTTTCCGAAATGCTAAAAATAACTGGTTGGATATCCTGAGCTCTCCCCCTTTTTTTTCTCGGTGGGAGGCCACGCCCATAGGTTAGGTTATGTATAAAGCTGTCAAACTTTAGAACTCTCCGTCCCTTTTCCTGTTTTTTTTTTTTTTTTGTTTTTTTTTTCGGCCACGCCCCTAGGTTAGGTTACATATAAACCTGTCAAACTTTACTTTTCCTTGACATACTTACCCCTTAAAACGTGTCATATAATTCTCTTAAGAAGTGATTATTCAAAGCTAAAAGAGAACACGTTAAGAATAAAATTGAAAGACGTTAGGTTTTTATAATAATGGTTGTTACTCGTCAGTGCAATTCTCAAAGGTAGAATTATCGAAGCTGAAATGATTGCGTCACACACATCAGACTAGATTTCTGAACAGGTGGGCGTTGTTCTGTTCTGTTATTTTAACATTGAATGAATCGATTTCCTTCCATAAACAGATTCTCGGGCATTCCAATGAGGGGTAGAGATGTGTATTTCTGGTGATAGAAATTCACTCTCGACGTGGTTCGGAAGTCGCGTGAAGCCGTTGGTCCCGTTACTGAACCACTGGTTCCATGGAACGTTAAAACAGTAAACAAACATGCAAGTTGAATACGATTGCGACATTTAGCCTTCCTTAGAAAAAAAAAAAAAAAAAAAAAAGAATATATATATATATAATATATATATATATACTACTATAATATATATATATAGTATATGTATATATATATATAATATATATATATATTATATATATATATATATATATATATGCAAATATTGGGAAGAGGTATGGCTACGAAGGATTCAGCATCTTATAGAAAAAATTCCGCTCATCGGGTTAATTCATTTCCATTTAGCAAGAGAAGAGAGAAAGAGAGAGAGAGAGGAGAGAGAGAGAGAGAGAGAGAGATTGTGTACTTACGGCTACTACAAGGGTTTATGAGTTGCCAGTGGGTCACAATACAATCGTACCCAAAATTGTAACTATATCAATGAGAGCAGACCGCATTGCGATGAAGAAAACGGGAATATAGGAAAATGTATGGGGTAACGGTTGAGTTGATAATAGACGAATATAGTTTGACCGTATTCTGTTGCCAGCGGAGTGGGATGAAGAAACTACCGCAAATCATGAGACAAATATTTCAAACGCTGACGGATATAAGTTTCAGACTAAGTTCAGAAGCCTGGATCACTTCAAAGATTTTTGACGTCGTGGTTTCAAAACACGTTGTGAAAGACATGCAGCAATAAGTTGTTTTCAAAAACAGTTTACGAGGTCATTTGTCAATATTTCTTACCGCTTTTAAAGTTCGATATTCCCTTAGTGGGGTAGTGCCGTCAGTGGACTTCATGCGGTGCACTGTAGGCATTACTTAAGGTTCTTTGCTGCGTGCCTTCGGTGCCTAGCTGCGACCACTTTCGTTACTTTTACTGTACCTCCTTTTATATTCACTTTCTTCCATCTTACTTTTCGTCCTCCGCTAGAACTCGATTCATAGCGCAACTGCTTTGAGGTTTTCCTCCTGTTACACCTTTCAAACCTTTTACTGTCAATTTTGGTTTCAGCGCTGAATGACCTCATAGGTCCAAGTGCTTGGCTTTTGAGCTAAATTGTATATTCAACTGAACTCAGCTCAAAGTTCTGTATAACCCCGCCGCCCCTCAACATTCGGATGTAAACCTTTTTTCAGCATAAATACGTGATCCTACTATATTTGATTCAATGCCATTTAATTTTTGGGATCTGAATAATTAATTCAATATAGAACCACGAGCAGCAAAAACATACGATTGCATTTACGATACCGACCAACGCAGTCCCTTCATAATTTGATCAAGCCTTCAAAAAAGGACGATAATTTATTTAATTCCCCGTTGTTCATGTGAAGAATATATATTTTAGGTCACGATAATTATAAAAAAATATAGGGCATTTAAAATCATTGAGTGGATTCGGCGCTGATATAGTTGTTCAGTGATATGGATGCATATGGAAGATAATTTCCACTAATATGAAATCCTTTTCAAAAGTTAGAAAATCCCAGGTGACGTCACGACCGCCACATAAATTCAAACGACATAGAGATGACATTAACATTATTGAGAAGTGTTCAAAGTAATAAAGCCCAATATAAAAAATAAGCAGTTTATGACTCGTTAAAATTGAATTTTTACTCCTCAAATGTAATTTTGGTAAATTGCTGAAGAGAGCAAGAGAAAAAAATAATTTTGGCAGCGTTTGTTTTCATTTAAAACGAAAGTAAAATGACATTTTTTGCGTCCTTGAAGAGGAACATTTGAAATTGAAAGAATGCATGTAACTAAGATGATTACTAATGAGTAGTAATAGAGCAATATATAAATTTGGGGAGAGAGAGAGAGAGAGAGAGAGAGAGAGAGAGAAGGGAGAAGAGGCAGGAAGAGAAGAGAGGAGAAAGAGAGTTATCTGTGGAACTGTCTTTAAAGCTTCTGTGATTTATTTTTCGGTAGCATTTCTATTTCTTTGTTTTGTTTTTACGAAATATAGTCTTTATTGCTATTTCCTTCATTAACTTAAGATTCATTGGAAATCATATTGCATCTTCGTGAATCATAGTAGGGAATAACTACCGAATCTAAAGAGATTCAATTGCACCAATCGAATCGAATCGATTCAATTCATGAAGAATCAACACGATTCATGATTCATTTTGATTCGCCAAAAATATCCTACACTTTAACTCTGACCCAATTTGAGTAAATATTTCTCCAAAAATATCCTACACTTTAACTCTGACCCAATTCGAGTAAATATTTCTCCCAAAATATCCTACAATTTAACTCTAACCCAATTTGAGTAAACATTTCTCCAAAAATATCCAATACTTTAACCCAATTCGAGTAACGTATATGATCGATGATGCCATAAAACAGGATAGCAGTTCCCATAGAATTACAGCGAATGGGTAAATCACGATTTGTAAAGGTCTGCATCCAAAGGGCAAGTGGTGTGTAGTCCCATTTGATGAGGGGGCGCTTTTGTGACACGGAATCCAGCAGTAATTGTTTGTTCTATAGGGAGAGTTTCATTGGTGGCCAATGGGTCTTCTTTCTGATGGCGCTGAATACATTTGGATGCATGCAATTTTTTTTTTTTTTTTTTTTAGTATAGAGCGAATTTTTTCCTAATGCCTAACAGATTCATTTGCATACTACCTGTCCCTAGATATCATTTTAGCAAAGAAATTATTGGTCGTTTTATATTACTCTGGCTTGATGTCAAATATGATATAAGGAACTTTTATTATATTTCAACTTTTTTTTTTTTTTTTTTTTTTTTGTATAGAGCTAATTTTTTTCTTAATGCATAACGACTCCGGCCTTTGCATATTCCTGTCCCTAGATATCATTTTACCAAAAAGAACATTAATATTTTTTATATTAATCTGGCTTGATGTCAAATAATATAAAGAACTTTCATTATCTTTCATCTTATTTTTTATTTTAGTATAGAACGAATTTTTTTCTTAATGCTAAGCAGAGTATTGCCATTTTTATATTAATCTGGGTTGATGTCAAATGATATGAAGAAATTTTATTATGTTTCATCTCTCCTTCTCCGGATATCAACGAAAGATTACAATAAGGATCATTTGGGAATAATATTCAATATTGCCACGTCTTCACAGGCGTGAAACCCTCTTATAAATGAAATGAAGTTTCATTAATAATTACCAGGTGTTTAGCTTCAATTACTCCAATCAGTTTTGGGTAATTTAAGAATTGTTCTTACACATAATCGCAGATACTATAAATACATTTTATTATAAATATATAAATCACCCGCATCTCAGAATTTTATAACTTATATTGAAGTCCTTACGTACATTGGGGAGGTAAAAAAAAATACCCGCCTTCTTATCTTTTCTCGAAAGGAAACTGATCATCTGGGAAAGTCGAGAATTATAACAAAAGCGCCAACGAAGACATTGTTCAAGGTGTTTAAGGTCAGGTCAAGTGGGGTCGAAGTTCGTCTTCAGTTTTGGATCGGTTGAAAAACTGAAAAACCTTCATTGATAGAAGAGAGAGAGAGGAGAGAGAGAGAGAGAGAGAGAGAGAGAGAGAGAGAGAGATTGATTTCAAATAACAGGTGTCTGCATGAGAGTTTGAATGAGATTGGGGATATTGCAAGTACAAATGCGAGACTGAGGCCAATGGGGTATTTGTAGGAGTAAGACTGTAATAATAATAATAATAATAATAATAATAATAATAATAATAATAATAATATTAATAATAATAATAATAATGGAAAATTAAATCCACAGTAATATGTCTGATCTGTTATTTAAAATACAAAGCAGAGAGCTTTCGAAGACCTGCACGGTCCTCCTTGTCAATCTGAATACAATTACTAACAGTGACCATACAAGAACTCTGTTTTTTTACTAGTTTACAAATAGCCTGTTTGATGATGTAGTTGGCTCTTCACGTTATCCCCTCGTTCTCCAACGGCAAACCAGCTAATCGCCTAGATCTTCGAAGTGGCGGTTCGTCTCTTGAATCGTTTGATGTGTTGTCCATAGCAGCTTGGGCGCCTGCAACTAGGGACACGGGATGGGTCTCTGTTACCTGAACGAAAGAAGATGAGGCAGCGGCAGTATCAGAGGTGGCTAGATTATTGGTGTTATTACCATGCAACCTATATCTGTTATAATCTTGATAAAACTGACAACAAATTATTTCATTTAAAATAAAATCTTCTTGCGTAAAGGCTTTATTGCCTTCCATAGAGAGACCCCTGTTAATAATTGCTCCTTCAACTAACCTTCTAATACCTGTATCCTTACTATTGAAAATTACTTTTGACTCGTTCCAATTAATGCGGTGATCGTCATTTAAACTATGAGAGACTAGTGCATTATTCTCAGCATGCAAATTATAAGCTCTTTTGTGTTCATTGATTCTGATTGGTAGTCCCCTCCCACTTTCTCCGTAATATTTCTTATCGCAATCTAGACAAGGTATTTCATAAACACCAATTTCTTTGTTAAAGCTTTGGTTGGAGTTATTATTTTGCATGAGACAGCCTTTGAGTGTATTCTTATAGTTGAATACCAAGTTGACCTTTTCTTCACCTTTTTCATTTACTGTTTTTCTAATATTATGTAAGTTGGGATTAAATGGTAAGGTTAGATACTTTTTTGATTCTTTTTTGTATTCATATTGACTTTTTATATAGAAAATCCTTTTGGCTTTAGTGAAGGCATTATTTATGAAATTTTCTGGATAGCATAATTTTCCAAAAACTTCTTTTATATGATTAAATTCGCTGTCAATATATTCAGGATCACATATTTTCAAGGCTCTTAGGATGAAATTTATCATTATATTTTTGCTTTACTTCATTATTATGAAAAGAATAGAAGTGGACATAAGCTTCAGCATTAGTCACTTTTCTGTAAACACTAAATTTAAAACTAAATGTAATAGGGTCATGGTATACCAAAACATCCAGAAAGGGCAGCTTATTTTCTACTTCATATTCTACTGTAAACTGAATGGAAGGTAGTATGTTATTGGCAAATCTCAAAAACTGTTCGAAGTCTATTTGATTACCTTGGAAAATTACGAAGACATCGTCGACATATCTGACCCAAATGAGTGGTTTTAGATTTGGATCACATTTGGAGAGGATTTCAGTTTCTACAAATTCCATGCATAAATTTGCAAGTATGGGGATAAGGGTGAACCCATGGCTACGCCAAATTTTTGTTTATAGCCTTCATTGTTGAATGAAAATATTGTGGATGAGACACATAGACGAATCAAGTCTAAAAAACTGTTCTGTAGGAATAGGGAAGTTAACATTTCCAATTTCTGACTGTTCTTTTAATTTTGTAAGGACAAACTCAAGAGGCACATTAGTGAAAAGTGCCGTAACATCTAGACTAATCATTTTTCCTCTTACATTACCCAGTGTCCTAAGCCTGTCTATAAAGTTATTCTTGAATGAAGTAAGTGAGCATTAGAAAAGGTGCCTAATAATGGGCTGAGCTGTTCGGCTAACCACACAGCCATAACAGATTGTGGCGAATTACAAGTAGCTATAATGGACGTAGAGGGCATCCTGTTTTATGAAGTTTTGGTATGCCGTAAAAGTCAAGGGAGACTCGGCATTTTCTTTGATATTTTACTCAAAACTAACTGTTTTGTTCAGTCACCGTGAGGGTATTGGCTATTTCCGCACGTCTCTATTGAATTTCATTTGTAGAGAGGTTACCGACGGCAACTCTGACAATTTAGTATAAGTATTATCGTCACTTAGTAAGTCATTTGCTTTCGAATTGTATGTATTAGTATCCATAATCACCAGTGACCCACCTTTATCAGCTTTCATTATTCTGATGTCTTTGTTGTCTTTTAAATTTAAAAGGGCTAGTTTGTGTCTTTTCGTTAAAATACTGTTCTGTTTACCCAGATGATTATCTAATAAAATACCTTTTAAAAAATTAAATTGAAAATCATTATGTCTGAAATTAAAATAATTTATATTGCTAATGCCCTGTAACAAGTCGTGTTTACTTGTTCCTAAACAACAGCTCAAACCCAAACCCAATAATTCTTTTTGTTCTTTAGTGATAGCAAGGGAAGATAAATTGGTAATGTGACTATTCTGTCCGATTTTTGTCCAAACAGTCTTGTCAATCAATCTTTTTAGTTTATTGTTTAACTTGGAATTATGTGCCACACCCCTGTACAAAGCCCACCTCACCTGCATTTCGTTTGGCGCCCTCAAACGAAAGCTCTCTGCTTTGTATTTTAAATAACAGATCAGACATATTACTGTGGATTTAATTTTCCATTTTATTTTATTAACTCATGTGATTATGAGGTTTCTTTGAAATAATAATAATAATAATAATAATAATAATAATAATAATAATAATAATAAATTAGACTAACCATCAACGGAGGAGAAAACGACTTACGAAAGAGAATTTTTTAAGTAGTTACGTAGTTATTTCATGACATGGATGTTACAGAAAGCAAGATTGGAAAGTCTTCGATATTATATAAACGTTGTAAAAACTACAAGTAAAGTTTGTATATATTATGTATATGTATATTATATATATATATATATAATATATATATATATATATATATATATATATATATATATATATATATATATATATACATATAATATATATATATATATATATATATATATATATATATATATATATATATATATATATATATATATATATAATATATATATATATATATATATTGTTGGATATTAATACATTATTCCAGACAAATATGTTAACATAAATTCTAAAAGGATTCCCTAGGGAAGACAGATTTTCTTCTCTAAGGAATCCTTTTAGAATTTGTGCCAGCTATCGTCATCGCCCTCAAAGACCTCAGTGAGAACATCTTATTGTTGCAAAATCTTTATTAGCTGGAAATGGAAACATTGTTTCGAAATCTTTATTCGCGGGAAATGAAAGTGTCGCCTTCGAGGCCTTATATCAGCGTCATTTCCACTACCGACAACGACTGACTATTACCTACTGAACCCAAGGACGTATTTTCATTTCCCCTCCTGGGAATTGGGAATTGGAAATTGGAATTGGAGGGAGTCGAAGTTAAACTGAAGAACTCTGATTCATATTCCAGTGTTCCGACGATGAACGGAAAAATCGTGTGGGGAGCGATTAAAAGTTTTGCCATTACCCTGAATCATGGTAAGTTTGTGGGTACCACTTGCTGAAGTCACGGTAAAATGTATTTCTTGTTATATTGCATACTTTTACCAACCTGTTATATCAGTTGTATCAGTAATGATGATAAAGCGGGAAGACGTAGATTTTGAAACAAAAATCATTCATCAAAAAGAGGGCAAAAACCCCAGAAATATTTTATTTAAATTGAAATATTTTAAAGCTTTTTTATGTTTAATTTTTTGTCCTGGTTTAGAATCGCGGATCGTTACGGAAAACAAACTTTTTGTTTTTTATTTGTTTAGAAGTACCATAGTTCTTGGGAATGTGTTTACTGTAGTGTTTATTATTTTGTTAAATACCCAAAGATCTCGTTTACTGTAAATTTTTTATTTATTTATTTTTTTGAAGTACCCACAGTTCTCAGGCTACCTGCAGATACGCCATGTAATACGTTTACTGTATGTCTTTTACAAAATTTTGTAAAACTTCAAATATCCATTTTGAAAACGCAAAGAAAAAAAAAACACGGATACCAACCCTCTTATTTGATACATCATTCAATTTTTATTCAACTTACAACTTTCAATAGGTATTCTATTCATCCGTTCAGAGCAGCATATATATATCCGTGTTATGAGACATTATTATGTTTAATTAATCTGGTAAACATGAATAAAAATGACTGACAGGTGAGGTCATCTCCAGATCTACCGATGTCATGACTGGCACATAATGGCCAATATTATTATCGATTAGTTTATCCCTATCGATATTTATTCACGGATGGGTATCGTTGTTTCAAAGACTTTCTGACGTACGTCTAATGATTTAGTTTCAGTTCCATAAGATTCCTTAAGCAAGAAGTAGTGCCTTAGTGGCGTGATCGGTATGGTTTTGACCTGCCACCTCGGTGGCCGAGAGTTCGATTCTCGGGCATTCCATTGAGGAGTTAAGATTTGTATTTCTGATGACAGAAGTTCTCTCTCGACTTGGATTTGGAAATCGTGTGAAGCTGATGGTCCCGTTGCTGAATCACCACTGGTTCCATGCAACAAACATAAGCAAGAAGAGACGGTGTGAAACTCGATTATTATATTATTCTTGGCTGCTTGTTTGATCAGATTTAGAATAGCTAAACCTTGGTTACTGTCATAACTGCAAAATCTTCTCAAAACACAATCTACAGCTAGGCTCTCTCTCTCTCTCTCTCTCTCTCACCCCTGCCCGGTCTCTGCGTTTTAGATGAAAATTTTGAGCGCGAACAGTTTACGATTAAATTGAAGCTGGGCGCCTATATAAACATTTTGTCCAAACATTCTTGGAGCAGAGGTTTTTGATCTCGGAAACCTCTTTTTGAGAGTGAAGACGTGTTTGTTCGATATCGTTGTGTTTGGGTTTTTTTTTTTTTTTTTTTTTTTTTTTTTTTTTTTTAGACCTCACGGCTTTTTACAACTTCGAAGTGAATGAAATGTAAACATTCCTCCATGAACGAAAGTTGTTCGGTAAATATCAGTTTTTTTTTCGTTTTTTTTTTCTTTTAGATTCAAGTCGTAATCTTTATTGTTGTTTGTAGAAATCGTCCTTCATGAACAAAGTTGTATGGTAAATACCAGGTTTTTTTTTTTTTTTTTTTTATTTTTTTTTTTATTTTTTTTTTTGAAAGATTCAAGTTGTAAGTTTTTATTGTTGCTAGTTAATATCCTTTTTCATTCTAAAACCTAAAATAATTTCAATTTAATAATATATATTAATTAATAATATTATTAATATATATTATATAATTAAGATCTATATATTATATTATTATATATATATCTATAAGATAATATATCTATAGAAATATAATATATATATATATATATATATATATATAATTAATATATATATAATATATAATAATATAGATATATTATATATATATATATATATATATATATATATGATATCTATATATAATATATATATATAATATTATATATTTATATATAAGATATATTAATAATATAATATTATATATATATTAAATTTATTATAATATCTTATATATATACTAGAGATATAGATATTATATATAGATATATATCGTATATAGTATATATACATTATAAGAGTATAATATAGCTATATATATATATATAATATATTTATATATATAGATAGTATAGTTTATGATATAGATAGATATAGAGATATATATATATATATATTATTATCATAATATAATTAGTATAAATATATACTTATTATATATATTAGATAATATATATATATATATATATAGATATATATATATATATATATATAATATATATATAATATATATTTGTGTGTGTGTGTGTGAGTGTGTGTCTTCAGAAACATCATGTTTCGTGAATTGCGCCTTGCATTGCGTGCGTTAATCGGAATAAATGTCTGTTGGTAATTAGTGGTATTCTGATGGAAGGCGGTGACTGATTCACCCGGAGCGTTAAATCAAGAAAAAGTAAGGACTGAAAAGAACGTCCACGGATTTTAAAATCTCCCAAGTTAATTAGTTGTCTGACAACAACAACCACTTTGTTAGCTCTCTGACCCGTCCCTCCCCTTCTCTTGTATTTTTATAATATTGAAGCTCACAGTAGATGTAGGATATTGTTTACGTGACGCATTATTTAGTTTTTCGCTTCAAAAGTTTCACCTTGGTTGGGCGAACTGTTTTATAAGACTTTTATAATTTATCGTCTTCAGTTTTTCGTTCATTTGTTTTATTCATTTTTTCACTCATTTTAACTGGGTCACTCGCCTCTTCTTTCGGCTTGTGACTCATGCGTAATTGTGAGAGATGTCTATGTTTAATTAAATGTGCTGACATTTACTTTGAACGGATTTTCGAAGTTGCAAGAGGGACTGACGGTTGTCAGAATGGAGGTACGAGTAAATGGACCTTCCATACGTAGGCTGTTGGTATATATAACCATTTTGTCCCAGTAGCGAGCAAGTCAGGTGGTGCTTGATCGCACTCTGTAAATACAGTTTGGCAGATATTCTGTCAACATCTGGATTATAAAGTTGCCTTTAAAAGCACGAAGTCTTTTTTTGATTTTATCAATTTCCACCTTCCTTTCCCTCGCTCTATCTCTTCCCCCACCCCCTTTGCATTCGCCACATAACAGTGAGAGCAATTCGATAAAAGACGAAATATTAGACGGTCAGAGGATGACGCTGACGAATGATATAATTTCGAGAAAATTGTCTCCGTCTTTGATTAGCTCTCATGAACGAATCAGTAGGAATTGAGAATTCTCCATTGGAGGGTAAATGACTGAGTTTCATTTTACTACACAGTTTGCAGATAATTTTAAATCTTTAGATGACACTAAAGAAATATAAAAAAATAATAAAAAAAAACTTCTTTTCATCCGCTGGCAGTGAAAAAAAAAAAAACTTTTCATCCACCGGAACTTATAAAAAAATGCTAAAGAAAATCATCCACTGGCAGTAAAAAAAAAAATAAAAAAAAAAAAAAAAAAAAAAATAAAAAAAATAAAAACTTTTTTATGCACTGGCACTTAAAAAAAATCTTTTTCATCCACTGGAACTAAAAAAAAATGCTTAAAAAAATCATCCACCCGCACTAAAAAATCACTTTTTCATCCACTGGCACTAAAAAAAAAAAAAAAAAAAAAAAATGCTTTTTCATCGCCTCCTCTCTCTCTCTCTCTCTCTCGTGTACTCAAGTGACAGCGACCCTTCCGTAATTCGGCGACGGTGGATAAAATGAGGTTCATTTGGCCCAGACTGCGACTCGTTTCGACCTTTGAGGATGATACGATAGCCGCGAAAGAGCGCCAACTGCGACGCCTGATTGCAAAACCGATATTGTTGCTGGAAAAGCCGCGAACCCGACGTCTGGAATGACAGGAGTTTCCAGTGTCCCTAAAGGAGAAGCAGTCACCACAAAAGAATAGTAGTAGCGCCTCAGTGGCGTGGTCGGTTTGGTGTTGGTGGCGGCGAGTTCGATTCTAGGGCATTCCATTGAGGAGTGAGTGATGTATATTCCTGGTGATAAAAGTTCACTCTCTAAGTGGTTCGGAAGTCACGTAAAGTCGTTGGTCCCGTTGCTGAATAACCATTGGTTCCATGCAACATAAAAACACCATACAAACAAACAAACAAAACAAAAGAATAGTTGTGTGAAATTGCACATGGACGTGTTAAATCACAATCATGATTTTTGCTGATTTATACTAATTGATTCCACGTTGTAAAATATAAAATCAAATGCAGGATTACATTTGTTCAATTTTCATTTGTTGCAAGAACAAAAATCCTTTTATCTGTAGTATCCAGAGGCAGTCCTCACAAAAGATTAGTGTGAAATTGCGTATAAACGCGTTAAATCATAGTCATGAATATTGCTAATTCATACTCATTGTTTCCATGTTTGAAAAGTATAAGTTCAAAATCAAATGCAGGATTATGTTTGTTCAATTTCCATTTGTTGCGAGAAAAAAACTTCTATCTGTAGTACCTTGATTAACCCTTCGTCAATCAAGACTGTCTTCAATAATGGATAATTTATCGTAGTATCTACTGTCTTCAATCATGGATAAAGATTCACGTCTTGGGACGATCCTCTCATTCAAGCGCTTTTAAACTCTGGCGTGCTGGTCATGAAGAGAAAGGAAGTATGTGGAACTTTCTCACCATCAAAAGTAAAAAGTAGTATAAAACTTTTTATATTCACGTTTGCTAAAACTTCCCGAAATGTTCAGAGGTAAACAAGGAGGGACAAAGGCTACAGAAAGTCCAGAACGTAAACAAAACTAATAGCGGCAACAACCCTGAATGGGAAACTGTTTCTACTATGTGTGACAGCTTAGTGTGACAGGGCGAACGCGTTGTAGATTTTTTTTTATTTTTTTATTTTTGAAACTATCTTGTGACTAAGTCTATCTTTATTGCTTCAGCTTTTTTTGTGAGTATGCTGATTAACTAATATATATATATATATATATATATATACTATATATATATATATATATATATATATATATTATATATATATATATATATATATATATATAATATATATATATTATATATATTGTCTGTGCGAGTGTATATCATATAAAATTGAATGTGAAATAGCCGAATTCATGTCCGGAATAAGTTTTCATTTGTCCTCCATCATAATTGAATCTATGGGAACACATAATATCAAAATGAACATACCCTTTACCAGATCGTTAAGCGCTCGGGAAAAGGTAATTTGAAATCTCATTAATCATAATATTACCTTTTCCCCTAATTGCAATTTCAAGAGCTTTATTACCGTTTATTTTAATTAGAATTGCATTGGGGTATTTTAACGAATTAAATGTATTTTCCCAGACTCGTTAACCCGTAATAAAGGATCAATAACTGTGTACTTGGGATATGGTAATCTTGTCTAATAATTGCATTTATCTAGCTATTCCGCCTCTCGGGAAATCTAGGACTTGTTATTACGAATTCTTCATCTGTTGAAGCTAAGTATTTGTCTCTGTTTTGTCTAGATATGTATGTATTTATTATAGAAATAAAACTTATTTATTTATTTATTTACTTTTTTGCTTAAAGGCAAGGTCGTTTTAATCAACGTAGGATACTATATTTGCAGAAAACTCACTCACAAAGACCTCACTTTATAACCAATGCAAAGTTGAGGTTAAAGAATAAATATGTCTGATAGACATGCGCATACTTAGGAAACAAGAAATCTTCAGAGGTCATATCTAGAGGTTACCTGAGATTTTCCTTATGAAATTAATATCTCAACTGTTAATTTAGAATGGGCAGACTCGTATATTCCGAGGTTGAAAGCGTTTGTGATTACGCATAATGTGCAAATGGGGTCACTTTAGCTGGGAGACTGACGATTATAGGTATGTGTGAACAACTAGTATAGATTGTGCATGCGCTGATATTGAAGTGATGCATAATGAAATGTCAAAATCCACTTAAGTTCATTCATAAGAGGTAAAGAAATATTTTACCACACAGAAATACGAAGTGAAAAGCCACGAGCAAGAGGTATGAAATATAACGAATGTTGGAAATTTAAGGGAAACAGAAGCTTCACTGAATGGAAGTTCTCCTGCTCAACCAACGTTACCGTGATCATAGTACGTAATTTCCTTAATTACTCATAATTACGTCCTCGGAAATAGGACCGAGACACGTTTTTGCAAAATGAGACACGAACTTTAAACTTTTGCACGAATTTATGACAGGGGGAGAGTTGTAACTCAAATGCAATTCGTGTTCTGGAACACGCCCTTACAAAAAGCCACTAGCTGCAACCCCTTTCATTCCTCTTACTGTACCTCCTTGCATTTTCTCCTTCTTCCATCTTACTATCCAACCTCTCCTAACACTTGTTCCATAGTGCAACTGCTATGAGGTTTTCCTCGTATTACACCTTTCAAACCTTTTGCTGTCAATTTCCCTTTCAGCGCTGAATGACCTCATAGTTACCAGTGCTTGGCCTTTGGCCTAAATTATATTCCATTCCATTCCACACAAAAGGCGCGATGATTACTACGCAGTATGGTGTTTATGATATTATTAATTAACAGAGTTGCACAAACAAGCAGAAAGGACATAATTAGCAGTGTATGTGTTTTTCTCACTAATGCAGACTCTGTCAGCATTTAAAGAAGAGCGTATACCGTCTGCATCTGTGTATGTCTCTCTCTTGCCCATTATGGCTTTAAGTCTCTCTGATTGTCTTTGTAAAAAAATTATATGTACTGTCTTATTTTCTACATTAGAGCAATGACAGTTGTGTGAGCAAGATCGTCCTAAAAATAGTTAGAAGCTGGCTTCCACCAAGCACAAAGAGTAACAGTTTATCTAATCTCTCTCTCTCTCTCTCTCTCTCTCTCTCTCTCTGCAGTGGGTACCATTATCATATGCAACAAGTTGAAGGTAGCACAACTATAACTGATTCACTTAAGGTAGATTCTCGGATGAGCCTTATTCTTACGAGAAGTTTGTTTGGTGGTTGCTGGTTGGCTGGTACCGGGAGGTAGGCAGCTCCCAGCCAATCAGCGGCCGCCAAACTAACGTCTCGTAGGCATAGGACTCAACCAAGAATCTACCTTAAGTGAACCAGTTATAGTTATCCGTAATCATGCCCCCGCCCCCACTCCCTCCTTAAGCTGAAACTGAGAGACAATTGCAGTATGTCACGAAATTTAAACAAGTCAGTTTTATTCGGTGCTGGTCTATACTTCTGTTGTATTATATTCTTATGTATATGTACGTGTGTGTGTGTGTGTGTGTGTGTGCTTGTGTGTGTGTGTGTGTGTGGTGCTTAGCCTTTGTGTTTATAATTTATTTTTAGAGGCGGCTCTGTCTTTAACAGGAGGAGTATTGACAGAATCGTTCCCGGCAGGCATTTGCTAACAGCCGGCTGGCCAGCCGTGTTTTGGTCGGCTTTTTCATAATTCCATTTAGCACTTGACCCCCCACCCCACCCCCTTCGTCTCGAGGGTAAGCTCTCATTCTCCAAGTTTTATGGTCTTATTCAGATGTCAACGGTAGGTTATTTGTACCTTGTTCTAAATGGCACCTCTTTTTATGTATTTTGTTTTATTCAGTTGTTATAAAAAGAGTATTTATGTGTTTTTTTAAAGCTATGTTTTTTATTCGAAAGTATATATGCACTTATATACACGGTATCTGTTCAGAAGTATGTGCAGTGTTACAGTCAAGCATTGTTAATACGCATATGTGTGATATATTCAGTTCTAACAAATGTACGTCGTCCTGAACAGATTCTAGATCGATTCACTAAAGCCTGGTTCACACTATGCCAGTAATTTAGTCAAGTGGCGAGTAATTTAGCTACTAAACGGTCTGAACACCAAACAGTTTAGTCAAGTAGTTTAGTAAAGCAATTAGTGATTTAGTTTTAGTCGATCCAAAATGTTCCTATTGTACGGTCAAGTAGTAGCTCCGCCCACTTGTCATTCGTCCACTAAACCAGTGAGAACACGTGTTGAACTTAGTAATTTAGTGGAGTTCATGAGTTGTAGGTTGCCGCAGAAATGGCACTTCGATGGAATGAAGAGACAACACTAAAATTTATTTCAAAATATTTACAACATGAGACCTTGTGGAATGTTAAATGTCCACAGTATAAAAATAAACAAATCAAGCAAAGTGTCTACGCTGATTTGGAGAAAACCATGGATATACCTGGATTTGGAGAAGAGATAAAAGCGAAAATCAAGAAAAACCAGGTATTTTCCATTTTTATGCCTCCGTAATCATGTTAGTAATTTTTTTCCAGTTGTGATAAGGTTAAAATTGGTTAAAAACTGCTATATGTTTTGCTTTATTCATGTAATTACATTATTATTCAATATTTGTTTGTTTTCTTCTCAGATCAACCTACTCACAAGAATTGAGAAAAATCAAGGAATCCAAAAAATCTGGTTCCGGGACGGACTCGGTTTACACTCCATCGGTGAAATGGTTCACCATATTAGATGAATGCCTAGGGAACATGAATGCAATAATAATGGATAGTGAAAGCAATTTGGTAAATACATATATTTAATTATGTCTGAATTATAGTATTTCCTTACAATTCTTAATGTATCATTCTTGCCTGCCAAGGAACAGAGCCATCTTCCACAAAGTAATTGGCATAGCTTTCCCGAAGATCAGTAGACCGACCAGAAGAACGGTTGCTTAAACATGTAGGTAGTGGTTCCAATCCTTGAGGTGCTGGCACCTCTCTCCAATTACCGGGGATGACAGTTGCTTCATTGAGATTTTCTTTGTCTACTGTATATACAAACTGCGTGTTCTGTAATGTTGTTTGTCTGAGCCAATTGTGTAAAGCGCAACATGCCTTGACGATGCTCACCACTTTCTTAGGACTGTAGGGCATTCGTTTCTCAAACACTCTGAATCTGGCGGCTAGTATACCAAATGAGTTTTCAACTATTCTCCTAGCACGAGACAAACCTTAATTAAAAATCTTTTGCCTTAATGTTAATTTACTTCATGGGAAAGGTTTTAACAGGTATTCTTTCAAGGGAAATGCATTGTCGCCAACTAGGAAATGACCTTCTGGTAGCATACCATTCTCTAAAGATTGATAGAAACTACTATTACGAAAAACTCCTCCATCAGAAACTCGACCATTACAGCCTATGTCGATATAACTGAAGCAATATTTATGATCTACAACTGCCATTAAGACAACACTGTTTGATTCTGACTTCCTTTAATGATTCGTAGATACAATCGCAAACCTCTATCAAAAATTCTGAAATAGTTAATTTCCCAAGTCGAAATAGATGTGTGAGTGTTCTTAAACTACATCCAGTAGCAAGAAGGTGTAGAACTGCCTGTAATTTGGTTTTGCCGGAACTGCACTCCTTAAATGGGGGATCATTCGTTGAATTTGTGATTGCACTTTCATCAACAGAAAGTTAAAACATTCTTGACTCATTCTGAATGTTGAGTAGTATTCTCTAGGATCTTCTACTTCTAATTCCTTGAGAAGTGAGTTAGTAGCTCCTAGTTGATTTCTTCTCTGAATCCATTTTCGTTCCCATAATCTTTTTCTTTTTGACACACTTATTTCTTCCTCCACTTCCTCTAAAATAGCTATTGCAATATCTTTTATTAGCCTTTTAGCTTTGCTGCGTTGCCTGTTCATCTTGCGATGATCACACTAATGTACTCTACTTGACTGGTTGTGCGAACGAAATGGATCAGTTTAGTAGGAAAGTAGTAACTAAACCACTCGCAACTTGACTAAATGACTGGCATAGTGTGAACCAGGCTTTACAGGACCTACAGGGCACTTAACAACCACACACACAACACACCCCCCCCCCCCACCCCCCCCCCAAAAAAAAAAAAAAAAAAAAAAAAAAAAAACTCTATTCCATAACAATTTAGGCCGCATTTTCTGAAATCTACCTCCAGACTGGACCGAAAACCAATCCAGACTGAACAGAATGCGAATCCAGACTGAAGCAAAAACGAATCCAGACTGAACCGAAAGCGAATCCAGACTGAAGCGAAAACCAATCCAGACTGAAACGGAAACGAATCCAGACTGAAACGAAAACGAATCCAGACTGAACCGAAACCGAATCCAAACGGAAACGAAAACGAATCCAGACTGAACCGGAAACGAATCCAGACCGAAGTGAAAACGAATCCAGACTGAACCGAAAACGAATCCAGACTGAACCGAAAGCGAATCCAGACTGAACCGAAAACGAATCCAGACTGAAAGGAAAACGAATCCAGACTGAACCGAAAGCGAATCCAGACTGAACCGAAAAAGAATCCAGACTGAACCAAAAACATAATCATCGATCACACTCGCTCCAAAGGATCGGTCTAGACAGATAGCGTCTGAGGCATAACTTTTTATAGCATTTCCCCTCCAAATGAACATCACCGTAATTGTCAGTCTGAATGGATCGTTACTGAGAATACATAGAGAGAGAGAGAGGCATGCGAGCAACTCGTAGGATACATTTCCGTTGTAACCCAGAGGATCCTTTTGAAATGGCTTTGGTACATATTCTCCTACGCTTGTAAACATTTCCTGCCTTCCGAAAGGAATTATTATTATTTATTATTATTATTATTATTATTATTATTATTATATTATTATTATTATTATTATTTATTTTTTTTTTTTTTTTTTTTTTTTTTTTTTTTTCGTCTATCAGAGTCCTCCAATTCGACTGGGTGGTATTTATAGTGTGGGGTTCCGGGATTGCATCCTGCCTCCTTAGGAGTTCATCACTTTTCTTACTATGTGCGCCGTTTTCTATGGATCACACTCTTCAGCATGAGTCCTGGAGCTACTTCAGCCTCTAGTTTTTCCAGATTCCTTTTCAAGGATCTTGGGATCGTACTTAGTCGTTCTTATGATTATGGTACAATTATTTATTATTATTATTATTATTATTATTATTATTATTACTATTATTATCATTATTATTATTGGTTGGGGTACCCACCTCTTGGCGGCAGGTACTGCTGCAGGCTGTCAAGTTGACATATCTTCCGCTCGTTCTCGTCCCGTTTTTCTCTCTCTCTCTCTATTTTCCTCTCTCTCTCCTCTCTCTCTCTCTCTCTCTCTCTCTCTGCAAGTTCCTGGTCTCTCTCTCTCTCTCTTTCTCGTTCGCTCCTCACTCTCTCTCTTTCTCTCTCTCGTCTCTCTCTTCTTCTCTCTCTCTCTCTCTCTCTCTCTCTCTCTCTCTCTTGACCCTCGCTCTCTCCCCTCTCTCTCTCCTCGTGGCGGTATACGGAGTCGGTTGGTTTCTTGTGCTATTTTTTTCTTATGATGGTAGGAAAGAAATTCTGTTTCTTTCACCTTGTTGATAGTCGGTTTTTTCTCTAATATGTGTAATGCTTCAAGATAACGTAGACGTTTCCGGTCCGGTGCATGGTCAATAATTTCTATGTTCGTTATAAGTTCAGCTCTTTCTGGTCTCCTGTTATGTTTTTCCTTGTAGTGAATGAAAATGGCCCCTTCTTGAAGGTGGCAGGAGAGACGCTTGGAGAGTCTGGTGGTGGTCATCCCGATATAAGAATGGTGGCATCCATCCACCGAGCATGTAAATTCGTAGACAACACTCCTTCTCTTCAAAGACGTTTCTGGGGGCAACGGGTTGTTTCTAAGAAGCAGCTGGCTGGTTTTCATGTTTTTGTAATAAATTATGAGGCTAATTCTATCACTTTCTGTAGTGGGGGAGACATTTTCACTGATTATTTTCCTTATAGCCTTTTCGTCTTCCAAATATCTATGGTGATTATTATTATTATTATTATTCGAGAAACAAATCCACAGTTATGTAAATGTACATATATTTCAGTTTAAAAACAGCAAAGATAGCTTTCGGGAATCTGTACGGTTCCCCTTATCAATCTGACACGTTGATATAACTTTACAACGAAGTAAACAAAGCAGGAGTCAAAAATTAAGTGACTTGTTATTAACAATGGAACCGGTCGTCCAGTATAAATCAGGCAATGCCGTCGTTTTCTGACGAAAGTCCCGCCGGTCGTCTGGAACGTCGAATTGGTCCTTGCCCAATGCGGTCGTTCTGATGGTCCTCTTCAACAGCATAGGCGCCGGCAGTCGGTTACTGGAAGTAGCCGAGTTACCTGAACGGAAGAAAGAGAGGTAACCGCAGCATCAGATGTGGCTAAAGAGACAACACTCTCATAATGTTATTTATTCTTAAAGCCTTTAATATATTTCTTGGAAATAAGGTTATTGGTGAATTTATCTTCCTGTGTGAATGATTTATTGCCTTCCATGGAAAAACCAGTCTATCGCCGCACCCTCCACTAGCCTTTTTATACCAACATCTTTACTTCTGAAAATTACTTTAGAATCTTCCCAATTTATGCGGTGATCGAGCTTAAGACTGTGACTTTCGAAGTCCCAAACGCATTTTGTTCGCGAGCTGGCAGTCACTCATGTCTTGATTAGCATTGGGGGGGGGGGGGGACAAACAAGCAGGTACCAGCGTTGTGTATGTTCAGTGAGAGTGGAAACATGGACATTTAAGAGTGTGAATAATGTTGTGGACGGTTCGTAATATGGACGCTTAAGGCATTCACATCGTACATGTCTAAAATCATGTCAGTCTCATTTGAAGCAGTGGCTAATTGAAACTTTCTTATTTATCGATTGCACCTGAGGAACCACGGCCACCTATCCATATTGCTTAATGAGTTGGCGATTTCCCAGTCGGTTGTAGGGTCTGATTTGTATAAGATTGGGCTTAGAAAAGGGGGGTGAATAAAATTTTAGAGAATTTTATCAATTTTATCGATCTCACATATGTCGTTCCAAATGTGTGTGGTTTCTCTCTCCATTTGCCGTAGAAGTTTCTTATAAGATTCCAGTCAGTGTGATTTGACAGTGAAACCGGTCAGGGTCATACTATCGAAAATAAATAGTAAATAGAGTAACATCAATAAACTCGTAATTGTAGCTGTTAAACAAGAAATATTCACCAGACTGTAGATGTTAAATATGCATAACATTAACCTTTAGGTGTAATGTATGTTTTTATGATGAACGTGTAATTACTATAATTTTATTTTTTTAAGCACTGCATGAACAGATTGTAACGAATTACTTGAAGTTGATTGTGAGAGTAACTATATTGACGTATTCATGAGTTCAGCACATATAACCTATCGTAATAGAAGCCTAAAACATTAGCAGTTTATCCTTTGCATGGCAATACCTATTTCTGTAATTAGATTTTCCTGGTTCTGGTCTTTTGACCTACTTTTGGAAAACTACACTTTAAATATTATTTCATATATAGGTATATATATATATATATATATATATATATATATATATATATATATATATATATATATATATATATATATATACGTATATGATATATATATATATATATATATATATATATATATATATATCATATATATATATATATATATATATATATATATATATATAATTAATTATTATTGTTCTACACATTTTTTATATTCACAAATATTGCGCTACTAACGGTGTTCAATATAATCCAGCTCACTCTACTTTGCATGCATATTATTCCCTACGATAGACGTAGCTTAATATTTGTAGATATATATATGTATATATATATATATATATATATATATATATATATATATATATATATATCATAAACCCCAAATTTCTTATAAATGTTATTTTCACTTACCAGACACGTGTAACGCTGCACATGTCCAGCCCAAGAAAACTTGGAGGCGGGATTTCTGGATTTCTTGGAAATCTGCTCCGATAATACATTCCACCTTTGTATCTCGCAATATCGAGCATTATATTATCTGGCCGGTATGAATTCACTCGCGAGTTATGGTCCCGTAAAACAGCTTTCTCTGCCAATTTCGTGGATCCCGGATGCTGTGAAACTGATCATGATGCGATTTGCGAATTCTTGCTGGAAAAGTTATGGGTCTTCTTTTTCCAATTTCGTAAAGGAGGAAGTGGGTTTTCCTCTCCTTTATTATCATTATGTATTTATACATACATATATTATATATATATATATATATATATATATATATATATATATATATATATATATATATATATATATCATAGAGGGAATACAGAAACAAATTTACTTTGAGTGAAGAAATTTGCAAAACGGGCCAGAATAAAGAACTTCAGAAATGTGTACAGCCTCCTTCAATCCGATAATGTAAATAACATCCTTCGCCCGTTCCAGAACCTTATCTACACTACCTTTTTGGTTAACGACCGTCAAGATGTCATTCAGGAAGAAGACCGGCGCTTTGTCCCGCCCCGTAGATCACAGCGAATTATGAAAGGCAAACGACCCAATGACTTGTTCGAATTTTTTTAACCTTGTTAATGTTCTTTGTCTGTTTATTTATGTTTATTTGGAATTCTTTACCAATACCATGTCTCATTTGCTTAGTGATCAAGTCCACAGTAGGATGGACGAAAGCTTTAAGCTTGTATAAATATATTATATAGTAAACACAAGGATATTACTGTGGATCCCTCTATTGATTTATTAGAAGCACGATACAGTGTTTTTATTTTGCATTGTTACATCCACGTTCAACATCCACCACACCAATATGACCAATTTCGTTGGAAACTACATTCGACAGACACTAGGTGAAGATTACTTTTGGACTATCGCCTCTACGAAAGAAGATGCATTTCCGTACAAAGGATTAAGATTATCAGATAAAGTTTCGGTAGATTGTGTAGCGGAACAAGTCATGCCTAAGATGTTTGGTTGGATGCACAGAGAATCCTTTTTCAGGAGAGCCATTTCCAAGTACAAAATACTTTTTCTTGAAGACCAGATTCGACTTGCTGTTTTTAGAAAAGAAGAATTATTCTTGGAGCTCCGTCACCAGAGGAATTTACTACGTGATAGGTTTTTGGATATTAACCCCAATATCGATTTCAACTGGATCCTTACTTGCGCAGGTGAAGTAGCTTTTCGCAAATCTATGCTACACCAAAGATCACTTAATGGGAAATTACTGAACTTGTGTAAAATGTCACCTTGGAAATAAATGTTATAACTCAGACAATATAAAAGTTTTAACTGAAGTTGACCTAGATGAGGACTGCAAAATTCTTTTGAGCCTGGGTCTTAATTTTTCTTTGGGGATGGAAGATATGGATTTTATAAAAGGAATTGGAAATATCAATTTGTTAATTTTAATTTTAAAAATTCAGACTTTAACATGGATTTCGTCAAAGGGATTTTATTCAGTTCGTTTGAGGAAAAAACAGTACATCTTCCTAAACGTCTTTTAGAAGCTCTTCACAGGCTAAAAAACAAATCTGACATTAAAATATCTAAGGCCGACAAGGGGGGATGTGTGGTGGTTATGAGTAGGACAGATTACCTTATTAAGGCAGCTTAGATTGCTCAGCGACGCTAATACTTACAACAAGATTTCTGTAGCTCCGTCCATTTCTGACATTCAGTCCACGTTTAACAAGAAAATTAAGGACATTATAAAAGGTAACATTACAGAGAAATTAAAGAGGTTATTCTCAGTAAATTGACAAGAAAACTACCCTCGTTTAGTTATTTTTATGGTCTTCCACCATCCAGGAGGGGGCATCCCTTTGAGGCCCATTGTAGCAAACTGCAATACTCCTCAGGCTGATTTTGACCTCTTGTTGGCGGAGGTTTTGGGTGACTTATGGGTAATATATCTAGCTCCCATCTTAAACATAATCTTGATTTCATTGATAGAATTATGGGTAAAAATTTGGATGGAATTATGTATAGTCTGGACATCGTCTCCTTATTCACTAATGTGCCTCTTGATTTTGTTCTAACTAATTTGGTCAAAATTGCCGAAGAAGGAAAATTCACGCCACCTATTCATATTAATAAGTTTTGTGAGCTTATAAAGACGTGTGTAGAATCCACCATTTTTGAGTTTGAAGGAGATTTCTATCAACAAAAAAGCAGGGGTTGCTATGGGATCCTCGTTGTCGCCTGTTTTTAGCTAATCTTTGTATGGAATTTTTTGAAATACTTTTTGTGGACAAACTTCCAGATGATTTGAAACCTTTTATATGGGTAAAAGATAGTTGACGATATCTTTATTGTTTTAAGGACGATGCCGAAAATTTTGATCAGCTTCTTTTACAACTGAATAGTTTTCTTCCATCCATCACGTTTACAGTGGAAAGGGAAGTCGACAAGCGTCTGCCATTTTTAGACTTGGTTGTTCACAGGGATGATGTAAATAAGTCTTTTAAATTCTCTGTTTTCAGGAAAAGTACTCACACAAATACGTACATACATTTTTATTCATATCATGACGAAGAATAATCAACGCAACGTTCTGACGAATTTGTTTTTTAGAGCTTTTAGAGTTTGTGACCCTAGTTTCATTGACCGAGGAAATTCAATTCTTGACTACGAGTTTCAATAAGTTATGTTACCCCAAGTTTTTATCGACAGATGTCTTTCTAGAGCCAGAAGTATTGTTTTTTATAATCCAAGGGAACGCTGTTCGACTGCTAATTTTAAATGCCTTCCCCTTCCTTATAATCATGACCTGAAAAAAGTTTCCAATAATCTTAGAAAAGATAGACATGGGTATAGCGTAGTATTTCAATACCCTAATACTCTTAAAAAGAAAATTATCAAAAACAGTTGCAGAAAACCAAACACCGATGTTGGAGTCTATGCTATAGGATGTAAAATTGTGACAAATGCTATATTGGTGAAAGCGGTCGTTCCCTGGACCAGAAGTAACGTGAACATGTTGCAGCTTGCCGTTTGGGCAACGTTTACAGCGCCATTGCCAAGCATACTTGGGATTCCGATCATGCCATCGACTTCGAGGGAGGAAAAGTCATTTATAAGAGTGCGGATAGGACCCACTAGAGAATTGTGGAAGGAGCTCTCATCACTTTGAATGACACCTTTGAGGGGAATACTGGAATACAGAACAATTTACTTTTGAGTGAAGAAATTTGCAAAAGGGCCAGAATAAAGAACTTCAGAAATGTGTACAGCCTCCTTCAATCCGATAATGTAAATAACCATCCTTCGCCCGTTCCAGAACCTAATCTACAAACTACCTTTTTGGTTAACGACCGTCAAGATGTCATTCAGGAATAAGACCGGCGCTTTGTCCCGCCCCGTAGATCACAGCGAATTATGGAAAGGCAAACGACCCAATGACTTGTTCGAATTTTTTAACCTTGTTAATGTTCTTTGTCTGTTTATTTATGTTTATTTGGAATTCTCACCAATACCATGTCTCATTTGCTTAGTGATCAAGTCCACAGTAGGATGGACGAAAGCTTTAAGCTTTGTATAAATATATTATATAGATAAACAAGGATATTACTGTGGATCCCTCTATTGATTTATTAGAAGAACGATACAGTGTTTTTATTTTGCATATATATATATATATATATATATATATATATATATATATATATATATATATATATAATATATATATGTGTGTGTGTGTGTGTGTGTGTGTGTGTATGCATGCAGAGTTAGGTACTATGTCGTACCTCTTAAGTAATGGGGATACAATCCTCAATGATTTGCGTACATAAGGATTTGTATCCCCGCAGCCCACACACACTCACACATACACACACACACACACACACATACACACACACGCACACACACACACACAGTAGATGTTGTGTGTGTGCAAGAAACGCGGTGGAAAGGAAATAAAGCTAAAGCTAAAGAGTTGGGAGATGGATAATAAGCTATATTATAGTGGAGCAAATAAACAAGGTATGAAATGGAGTTGGCATAGTACTGTCTAGTGAACTAAAGAACTCTGTAATAGAAGTGCATAGAAAGAATGACCGTATCATCAGATTGAAGATATGTTATGGAGGAGAGATTCTGAATATAAGCGCATATGCACCACAAGTTGGCTGCACAGAAGAAGAGAAGGGAAATTTCTGGAGAGACATGGATGGAATAATGCAAGAACTGGAAGAGCATGAGAGGGTGATAGTTGGGGCAGATTTGAATGCCATGTCGGAAGTGAAAATGAGGCGATTGGGCGGGTGCATGGGGGCCATGGAATTGGGGGGGAGAGAAACCCAGAAGGAGAGAGTGTAGTGGACTTTGCTGTGTCATTCGACATGGCAATAGTAAACACATTTTTTGAGAAGAAAAGGGAACACCTAATAACATATAGGAGTGGGGGAAGATTTCTCCCAGATAGACTATTTCTTGTATAAAAGGATAAATCTGGTGGAGGTCAAGAACTGCAAAGTTATTCCAGGCGACCATGTAGCCCCCCAACACAGGCTGCTATGTATGACTTGAAGTTGAAAAGGGAAAGAAAAACCAAAGCTAAAGGGATAAGGAAAATTAAATGGTACGAATTACAGAAGGAAGGGGATAAGAAGAGAGAGTTTAAGAGGAGGGTTTTGGAGGATATTGATATAGGGAGGGATTGAAGATGTTCAAGAATGGTGGGCACGAAATGCAGCAGTAATAAGAAGGCATGGAAAGGAGCTGCTAGGAGAGACATCTGGTATCATATGGAAGAAAGGATAGTTGGTGGTGGGATGAAGACATTGAGAAAGTAGTAAAAGATAAGAAGGAGGCAAAGAAAAGATGGGAAGAGTCACAGTCAGTGGAAGACAGAAATAGGTACAGAGAGAAAAACAAGGTGGTGAAAAAGGTGGTAGCCCAAGCTAAAGCAAAGTCGTATGATGATGTGTATAATGAGCTGGGGACAAAGGAAGGATTAAAGAAGATGATGAAGCTATCAAGGCTAGAAATAAGAGCACCAAAGATATAACACACATCAAACAAATAAAGAATCAAGAGGGTGTAGTGCTTAGAAAGGAGGAAAGACATTGTGAAGAGATGGAAAGAATATTTCGAACAGTTGTTAAATGAAGAAAATAATAGACTAATAAGAGAGGATGGGCAAGTGAACATTGGCATGGTAATGAGGTTTTCTAGGCAAGAGGTACTAAATGCACTGAAGAAGATGAAGAATGGGAAGGCAACCGGACCAGACATGATCCCGGTGGAGGCATGGAAAGCATTAGGAGATGAAGGAGTGGATATACTGTACGATCTTATGATAAAGATCCTTGAACAGGAAAAGATACCAAATGAGTGGCGTGGGAGTATATTGATCCCAATTTTTAAAGGGAAAGGCGATGTCCAAGAGTGTGGTAATTATAGGGGCATTAAATTGATGTCCCACACTTTGAAGATACTGGAAAGGATGATAGATGCTAGACTGAGAGAAGAAGTACAAATAGGTAAAGAGCAGATGGGATTTATGAAGGGAAGGGGAACAACAGATGGTATATTTTGTCTGAGGCAAATAATGGAGAAATTCGGGGAAAGACAAAGGGACCTCATATGGTATTCATTGACCTTGAAAAGGCTTATGACAGAGTCCCGAGACAAGAGTATGGAGGAGCCTGAGGGAGAAGATGGTGCCAGAGAAGTATGTGCGATTGATACAAGAGATGTACCGGAATGTATTTACCAGAGTGAGGAGCAGTGTTGGGGAGACAGAAGGTTTTGAGGTGAGAGTAGGATTACACCAGGGGTCGGCTCTGAGCCCATTTATCTTTAACATAGTGATGGATGTTATATAGAGGAAGTAGGGAGACAGTACCATGGAACATATTGTATGCGGATGATATTGTTCTGTGTGCAGAGAGCAGGGAAGATCTGGAAGTGAAATTGGAAAGATGGAGACAAGTACTGGAGGACAGAGGAATGAGAATAAGTAGATCCAAGACGAATATATGTGTACCACATGAGGGGATGATAGAGAAAGTATTCAGCTTGGTGGAGAGCAAATAAGGAGAGTTGATAAGTTTAAGTATTTGGGATCTTTTGTTAACGCTGGAGGAAGTATGGAAGAAGAAGTAAAACATCGGGTACAGGCAGGCTGGAACAACTGGAGAGCGGCCTCGGGAGTCTTTGTGACAAAGAGTGCCGCTTAGGTTAAAAGGAAAATTTCACAAGACGGTGGTAAGAACAGCAATGCTGTATGGTACGGAAACAGCAAGCATGAGAAAAGCAGAGCAGAAGAAGATGGATGTGGCAGAAATGAGAATGCTTAGGTGGATGTCTGGGGTAACAAGAGTGGATAGGATCAGAAATGACTACATAAGGGGGTCAACTAAGGTGGTGAAGTATCAAAGAAAGTGCAGGAGGGGAGGCTGAGATGGTATGGACACCTGTTAGGAGAGATGAGGACCACGCTGGAGAACATATTATGGGAGTGGAGGTGCAAGGAAGAAGAAAGAGAGGGAGACCAAGAAAGAGATGGAAGGACTGTGTGAGAGGAGATTTACATGAGAAGGGAATTGATGAGGCAGAAGTGCAAGATAGAAATAGATGGAAACGGCTCATCCGAAACGGCGACCCCATATAAAAATGGGAAAAAAGCTGGGAAGAAGATATATATATGATATATATATATATATATATATATATATATATATATATATATATATATTATATAAATGAATTTTTATCACATCACCGTAATTCATAAACAATCATCAAGCTACAAATGTCTTTTAATATCCAGCAACTCGAAGAGACCGAACACATTTAAATAAAGATAGCCTGTTCTTATCACACGACTACGCTGGCCCGCAAATGGAAACTTCTGTAGTATTCCGCGTAACTCTCTCTCTCTCTCTCTCTCTCTCTCTCTCTCTCTCTCTCTCTCTCTCTCTCTCTCTCTCAAATTGGATAATAGAAAACAAAATGCGCTGGCTAATTGTTCCATGTTGGAGGATTACCTATTAGATTGGAAACGCTCGTACGTCTCTCATATCCTGAAATGAGAGACAATACCTGAGGCGGCACGAATGACACAGGCGTCTGCGTCCTCTGTCTTCTACAAGATACTACCTTCCACAAGATGACTGAAAAAGTCGATAATGAGCTTGCACCTTAGGCGAAACTTCCGCTAGGCAGCGCATTTTTTTTCCTAGGTTACTTCACGAAATCATACCCAAGGTAAATAGTGATGGACGCCTGATTTGTCATACGAAAACAATCTTCTCTCTCATTCTTGCTTTTGTCAGCCAGGCGAAGCAATGAGCAGCGAAGCCTCGAGACGAGGGAATGTTATATCTTTTTCTGGCATGAAATCGGAACGAGAGAGTACCATGGAGGAATATGAAATGGGCAATAGTCCCCTTTCCTTCCTCCTGGATCCTCCTTCCATTGTTTGTTGCAAATGAGTTTTTAGTTGTAGTTTGGTTGCGGGAGTTAAAAAATAAATAAATAAATAGATTGGTAAATACCAAAACATAAAAACCTGCTATGTGAGCGTAATTCTTTCCTTCTGCAAAGTGAATTGCCAGGGTGATCATTAATTTCTTTATATACGTAAGCAATCTATTTTCTGCTGATTTTGCGCTTTTTTTTTTTTTTTTTTTAGCTCAATGTTTAACCTATAAGCAGCCTACGCTGTTGAATCATTCTATATTCAGTGGCTGTTCATGGTATTCAACGAACATAAATTACGTTCATTTCAGGTAATGAGAGCAATAATGCTCGGGGGAATATAAAACATTTAGTGTGAAGTATAAATTATGAAATGACAGTATAGTATCGATTATACTCTGTAATACAAAAAACTCGATTGAGCATTTTTTACTATAGATTCGCATCAACCGTGCATCTGATGTCTAGGCCAGTCCCTTACGACGCTCCTGATTGGCTGTTGGTAAGCCAGTCACAGGGCTGGAAACTCCCAGTCTCTCTAGAGAGAGTTCACATAAGCAGGATGTATGTTCCACCTCTCCTGAGGGATACTTTTGTAAGACATGTCCCTCAGGAGACGGAACATATATCTTGCTTATGTGAACTCTCGAGAGAGACTGAGAGTTTCCAGCCCTGTGATTGGCTTATCAACAGCCAATCAGGAGCGCCGTAAGGGACTGGCCTAGACATCAAATGCAGGGTTGATGTGAGTCTATTATAGTTGCATGTTGTTTTCGACCTTGAAATTGTAATGAATGGGAAAGACAGTGAATGAGAGAGTCCCATTTCTTGAAAAGCATTGAGTCATCGATGCTCCTTCATAAGTGCCCAAATTGCAGCCAGTCACGATAGAATCATGCAGTTCTTTCCCAATTTAAAATTCGAGTACCCAAGTATACATCACGACTGAAAACGCAGACATTCAGGAGCTGAACCGAAAGTTTCATAACAAGAGCAGACGGGATTTTTTTTTGTATCAGCTTCTATGAGCTGGAATTCCTGATGATATAATATTAAATTCACCCCCGGGATCCCTTTTGGTGCATCGTATCTCTCGCGACCTCTGCAATTTTGCCAGGAATTTTATCTCGTCCGCGGGATAAGATACGACCGTTTATTTTACTAAAGCCGAAATAAAATTTGGACGTAAATATAAAATGGAAACCATAAGATAACTTCTAATTGCTTTAAGTATAAAGAAGATATCTAGGCAAAATTATTATATTCTGGAAAATATAATCTTCAGTTACTCAAAATAAAAAGAATAAAAGTTACCTTGAATCTTAGGACGAAAACTACACTTTTGACTTCTTTACATCTTCCCAATAGGGGAGTAGCGCCGTCAGTGCGCCTCACGTGGAGTACTTTAGGCAATACTTAAGGGTCTTCGCAGCGTCCCTTCGGCACCTAGCTGCAACGTCTTTCTTTCCTCTTACTGTACCTCCTTTCATATTCTCTTTCTTCCATCTCACTTTCCACCCTCTCCTAACTATTGATTCATGGTGTAACTGCTTTGAGGTTTTCCTCCTGTTACACCTTTCAGATCTTACTGTCAATCTCCGTTTCAGCGCTGAATGACTGATCTCATCGGTCCTGTCGCTTGGCCTTTGGCCTAAATTCTATGTATTCTATCATATTCTATGTATTGTATCATAGCTCTGCGGAGGAACTAATGGTTAAAGGCATGAATCGTAAATACTTAAATTTTAAGGGGGAGAGAGAGAAATCTTTTTCCGTGTACAATTTTTAAATGAGAAGAGAGAGAGAGAGAGAGAGAGAGAGAGAGAGAGAGAATTCTATTTTCGTTGACAATTTTGAAATGATAAACAGTATGAACTACACTAATAAATCACTTTTGAGAGAGAGAGAGAGAGAGAGAGAGAGAAATTCTATTTTCGTTGACAATTGTGAAATGATAAACAGTATGAACTACACTAATAAATCACTTTTGAGAGAGAGAGAGAGAGAGAGAAATTCTATTTTCGTTTACAATTGTGAAATGATAAGCAGTATGAACTACACTGATAAATCACTTTTGAGAGAGAGAGAGAGAGTGTTTTTTACCGTGTACAATTTTCAAATTATAAAAATATGAACTACACTAATAAATCACTTTAGAGAGAGAGAGAGAGAGAGAGAGAGAGAGAGAGAGAGAGAGAGAGAGAGAGAGAGAGAGAGAGAATTTCTATATTCATGTACAATTTTGAAATGATAAACAGTATGAACGGCACTGATAAATGTCGTGAGAGAGAGAGAGAGAGAGAGAGAGAGAGAGAGAGAGAGAGAGAGAGAGAGAGAGAATTCTATTTTCGTTTACAATTTTGAAATGATAACAGTATGAACGGCAATAATAAACTTCGTGAGAGAGAGAGAGAGAGAGAGAGAGAGAGAGAGAGAGAGAGAAGAGAGAGAGGAAATTCCATCCAAGACAAGAATTTCCAAAGAAGCTGGGCGACCTTTGAAGACACTGCTGACTGGCAGTACTTCGGGTGGGTGGTTGCCATGGCAACAAGGGCAAATCTCGTTGAACCTTTGTACAACCCTCAGCTTATGGGACGGAACTACTTTCACTTTTTATTTATCTGAATTTTTAATATCCACATTCTTTCACTTTCATTAAAATGATAACTTTTTTGCAGTTTTTTGTTCATCATTTGTAGCATTTTAATAATTTTTATGTTTCTTTTCAGATGGCCTTGTCTGTCCGTCCGCACTTTTTCTGTCCGCCCTCAGATCTTAAAGACTGCTGAGGCCAGAGGGCTGCAAATTGGTATATTGGTCGTCCACCATCCAATCATCAAACGTACCAAATTGCAGCCCTCTAGCTTCAGTAGGTTGTATTTTATTCAAGGCTAAACTTAGTTTTGATCGTGCGCGTGCTACACAGGCCACCACCGGGCCGCGGATGAGAGATTCAGAAAGTAAAGGTTCATCCACACACACACTGCACTATTCATCTTCAGCTGGTCCATTAGTTCATCTTTGGTCACTTTTTAGAAACTTCTGCATGTATTCTTTCACATTCTCACATATCACATTTTACACTTGGAAAACAATGATTTGACCCCTATATAGTTCCCATAAATTCAGTTTTTTGTATTTTCAGTTTTTTTTTTATTTTATTTAGTTTTATTTTATTTATTTATTTGGTTATTTATTCATTTATGTATTCATTTATTTATTTATTTATTTATTTATTTAATTGTTTTTGTGCTGCTGTTAATGGGGAAGGTAACAAACTTAATTAGTACCTTACGTTTCCGCTCTATGTCCTTTTTTATATTTTTTCCTATAAAGTACGTAATTACAACATGACAATTCCATTCATAATTATATTGATTAGTTATTAGCAACTTCTGAATAAGGCTCTCCATGACATGAACAGTACTAAATATATATACAATATTGTCAAAAGACTTTTGTTGGTGAATGCTCACACAGGGATTATGTTTGTTTTAATTTTATTAATAGTTCATTTGCCTTTTATAAAAATAGGTTGTAGAATGGATGAAGCTCAAAATAAATAAATAAATAGAATAAATAAAAAAATAAGACCAAAGAAATAAAACCGTCTCCGTTAGTGTCAGTGGCAGAATAGAATGCAAGTATCAGGAAAGGGGGTCGTTTGCTCAGGATCCCTACTGATCCATAAGATGACACAGGGACCCCTCGAATGACAACAAATCTCCACTAACCAAGAGACGAAACTGCTCCATAGGGATGTGTAAGGCTCACGGGAGTTCTCGCGTTGCTTGACAGTCGCTGAGGGTTGTGTTTTCGCCACCGCCCACCCCCCCCCCCCCCCCCTCTTATTTTTATTATATCTCTTTTATAGCTGAGGGTCGTTCCATGGCTAGTCTGCTAAAGAGAAGAACATTGTTGTTCTCTCATTTATATTCTTTTCATAGCTTTGTGTAATTTCAGGGAAAGCAACACAGTTCAAAGGAGCATGATATTTCCTGTGTTTAATTGTATGTGGCACCATTTATGTTTCTAATTTGTTAACGAACATATTGCTTTATTCTTCGAAATAAATAATAAATAAATAAATCAAATAAATAAATAAATAAATAAATAAATAAATAAATAAAATAAATAAATAAATAAATAAATAAATAAATAAATAAATAAAAGTTTTTATCTCGTCAGAACTAGACATCATTATTATTTTTCACAAAGTTGCCAGCTTTAAATAGCATTTATTTTTTCGTGGGCTGGCCTGGACCCTAAGACTTCACGTTCGCAATAGACTGCATTTGCTCCAGTGGAGATTGGATAATTGATAACTGATTGAATATGACTGACTGACGACAGTGTTTTGGTCTTCAAGGGTCAGCAACTGATGATAAAAAATGATGTTTCTATCTTCCATATATATTATATATATATATATATATATATATATATATATATATATATATATATAATATATATATATATATATATATAATATAGAGTTTAGTTTAGAGTTAGATTAGTGTCCGTATGTGTGTATATAGGTCATGTACGAAACTGCAACGAATTTAGGCCGGCGTATATCAGCGTCTGATTTATTTAATCTCGTTTTAATTAGCGTTTCCACAACGGGATGAAATTTCATTTTGTTTCCCCGGCCCCATGAAATCATTCGGTGATAAATGTCACAGAGTTATTAGTCTCTCCTCCGCGACTGAGTTCAGAGGAATTTTAGGATGCTCTCTCTCTCGTTTAATTTTGAGCTTTTGCTCTCTAGTTTTCTGTCCACCTTCAGATCTAAAGAAACTACAGAGGCTAGAGGGCTGCAAATTGCTATGTTGATTATCCACCCTCCAATCATCAAACATACCAAATTGCAACCCTCTAGCCTCAGTAGTTTGTATTTTATTTAAGGTCAAAGATAGCCATGGATCGTGGATCTGGCAGCGCTTTCTTGAGGCGTGGGACCTACCCCCACTCTACTGCATTCAAAGTTAAATCAAGTGTCAGGCAGAATGTTACAGTTTTAAATTCTAGCTAGTTCATATGAGACTGTGGTTGTAAAAGAGTTCAAATGATCATATTTTACATAATAAGGTGAATATTTTGCCAGGTTGATCTGCAAAATTCAAATATGTCTATTCCATTATCTTCAAAACTATTACATCTTTCACATAATATATTGCGGCATCTTACTTTCATACACTTTCGTGTCTATCGATGGTTCCTCCATTTTTAGTGATATGAAGGCCATATTTCCATAATTTTTTTCGAAATGGATATTCTGGTCCGCTGGTATAGTGGTTAGTGTAGTGATGTGCCACACATGCTTTGTGTTTTTTTTATGGGGTCGTCAAAGGCATGCGTTTATATGTGTCGTGTAAAAGATTCTCCAATTTTTTTTTTTTATTTTTTTTTTTTATTTATTTTTTTTTTCTTTATTTATGACTTATTTTTCAGTCCTTGAAGATGACAAAATTGAAGCTGCGGTCGTTTTCTTTTCCGATATTGTTAGATTTTTCTTTGGGGGCCGGGGGGTGGGGGGGGGGGCCGGCGGGGTGGGGTTGCGTCACGTTAATCTATTATATGAAAATGGTATTAGATGCCGGTAACTCTCGGTATTTGTGCAAAGGCATGAAAAAGTTAGGAACAAATACAAACAACAACACACACACATACACACACACAGCTACCAAATCAGTATACCAGAATTTTCTTTTTTCACCCGTTACAAGCAGGACCACTTCTTAATCATCCACAGCGTTCCCGGCAGCCCTTTGTATCAGGCAAGCAGATGCACGTGATGTCACATTTATTGCAACAGAAAAGCAGCGAGTTCTCGCATTTAACAATGAAAGAACGGCGTGACCCAATATGCACTTTTCTGATCAAACGCAGGAGCGATTTTCGTCCTCGAATTCGTAATCAATTTCGACTCCCAAACTCGAATACACGTCTCACAGGCTTCGACCAAATACAAATTGTACTTATTATTTATTTTTTTCTTTTCGCTGACAGTATTTCGTATGAATGAGTTCGCTATGTGCCTTTAAGAAAGATACAATGGGACGATTATCTCGACGGTGGTCGACGAGCATGCTAAAATTTTCCTTGATTTCCGAAGATTATTAATTGAAATTCAATCGGTTATGTACGAGTCTATATATATATATATATATATATATATATATATATATATATATATATATATATATATATGTGTGTGTGTGTGTGTGTGTGTGTGTGTGTGTGTGTGCTTTACTATCTAGTTTCATTGCTCTCTTTCTTCGAACATTCAGAAGCTCAAGTCGCACCGTGTAACCTGATAGGCAAAACTTTCATCCGTTCCAGAAATGACTTCAATATGACCCGTTTCTCCTTGTTTGTACCTTCTTTATGGATGGGGAATTAAGTTTCTCATATCCGTTCAGAGCCGTCGGCGATGCATCAGGTTATAATGTGCACATATATGAATAGTACCTTTGGTTATTTGCTTGCTACATTTCAGAGGAAAGCGGATATAAGATATTGTAATTAGCCTGATACATAATCCGTAGTTGCGAAAAGATGACAACTCTGACACACACCTGAGAGAGAGAGAGAAGAGAGAGAGAGAGAGAGAGAGATGTTAAATATGCGCATTTACAGCATCAAAAAGTATTTCATTACTGAGAGAGAGAGAGAGATGAAATGTTATATGATAAAGATATGAACTACACTAATCAATATCACAGATCTGACACCTGAACACTTGTAATCATTGTTGCCAATTTAATGGATGCCTTTAGAAACTATTTTTTCATGAATTCTGTATGTCATAGTAATGCAATAACAATGAAATTGCTCTAATTTATGTCTATACATAACGAATAGATACACTAAATTCACTTATTTCCAAGGCTTTGTGGAAGTCTTATTCCAAGTTTGGAGGGTAAACAAACCTATCGGCAACGGTGCTTGTAATTAACCATTTCTGGATACGATGCGTTATAAGTGCAAGTGATTCACACAAGACCCTTTCGTTTGTTTTGCAAGATTTCGAACAATTCTCTCGTATTAACGAGGCAGAGCGGTTCAGTTCATAGATACTTCGGATATCGTGTTTGTCTGGAACAAAATGACTTGGGAGCAAACGAAGTGAATTTGCACGCGTCATATTCTTGCGAAATGTGTTGACTTTGATATTTTGTTGTGTTCGAGAGAGAGAGAAGCTGGCCTTCAGAGCCTGATAGGGAAAAAAATGACTGGTTATTGCTTCGCCTCGAATAGGTTTGTATCGTATTCGTAAATTAACCCGGCAATTGAATCGAGTGTATTCTGAAATTCTGCGGGGAAAATGTGACACAATATTGTCAGTTATTTTTAACCTTTGAAATAACGGAAAATGGCAGATATTAAATAAAAAAGAGAAAGAAAAATTATTTTGAATTGGTTGGCACCTGTGACAATATAACACAAAAAATAAGGCCGATGTGGCCAGTTGATTCCCAGGTGAGATAATACTTGAAAACTGAAATCTGCAATACCTCGTTCCAATCAGGATATCTTTGTGCCAATACGGACTTCCGATTGCATCGTATTGTTACAATAAACGTTACCATTTCTATCAGACGCGTCTGCTAACTTTTAATTTTATGTATTCTTCGGGTTGATAGACAAACTGGTGACACATGAAATTACGTCTCCATAGGACGGTACTGAAAACTCCGTAGGCGGAATCTTTGAATGGGTTCATTATTAGTTGGCGAAACTTTGATCGCCCTACTTCTATGAAGGAATGGAACTAGAAATATAGTTATGGAAGTCGAAGAAAATCAAAGCCTTTTTATTTTATTTTTTTAACATCTACACAAAAAGGGGCAACCTTATTTTTAGTAAATTCAGTTCTCACAGTTTGATTTGTGAAATAATTGTTAAGGGGGTGGGGAGTGAAGAGTCTACCCACTTTCATGGTTATTGCAAGAGCTGTTGCAGAAATGTCGTTGTTGTTCTGCTTGCTGTGGTGAGTTGATACTCATGATCACACAACCGTATGCTTGCTTATACAGGCACCTAACAAGATGTGATCCAAACTCCAGCTAACGCAAGCCACGTGCTAAAATCTAGGGACAAATAACGCGTTGTTTCACCAACGAAAATTAAAATATATATGCTATATTTTATTAGAAGTTATTGTTCTATACTACTTAACATGCACATTATTTATTTTGCACATTTTCATTCTATTAAATAAATCATAAATAACCTATCAATGCAAAACAAATATTGCCAGGAATTTTATCTCGTCCCTTGGATAAGGTACGACCGTTTATTTTACTAAAGCCGAAATAAAATTAGGACCTTAATATAAAATAGAAAACACAAGATAACGTAGTAATCGCTTTAAGTATTAAAATGTGATCTGGCCAAAATGATTATATTCTAGAAAATATAAGCTTAAGTTACTCAAATTTAAAAAGGTACCTTGAACCTTGGGACGAAAACTACTTTTGGCTTCTGAATTACATCTTCCTAATAGGGGAGCAGCACCGTCAGTGCGCCTCACGTGGCGTACTGTAGGCAATAAGGTTCTCTGCAGCGTGCCTTCGGCCCCTAGCTGCAACCTCTCTCATTCCTCTCACTGTACCTCCTTTCATATTCTCCTTCTTCCATCTGCTTTTCCGCCCACTCCTAACTATTGATTCAGTGTAACTGCTTTGAGGTTTTCCTCCTGTTACGCCTTTCAGATCTTACTGGCAATCTCCGTTTCAGCGCTGAGTGACCTTATTATGTAGTGTATCATAGCTCTGCGGACGAACTAATGGTTGAAGGTATGAATCATAAATACTTAACTTTTAAGGGGGAAAGAGGGAAATCTTTCTCCGTGTGCAATTTTTAAATGAGAGAGAGAGAGAGAGAGAGAGAATCTTTTTCCGTTTACAATTTTTAAATGATAAAAAATTATGAACTACACTAAAAATCACTTTTGAGAGAGAGAGAGAGAGAGAGAGAGAAGAAAGAGAGAGAGAGAGAGAGATTCTCTTTTCGTGTACAATTTTGAAATGATAGACAGTATGAACGACACTAATAAACCTCGTGAGAGAGAGAGAGAGAGAGAGAGAGAGAGAGAGAGAGAGAGAGAGAAATGATGACGTATACAATAAAGTAAGTAGGCTAAGATAACATGCCGTCACCTGTAGTCATTCAATTGTTTATTAACTTTAGTCCAAGTTTCCTGCTTAAGACAAACTCCGTGACCTATAGCTCAAGCGGCCTACGTGATCTGTAGCGTGTCTCATTTTGATTGTATGTTCGTATGTAACTATGTCATCTGATTGTGTGTTCGTATGTAACTATGTCATCTGATTGTATGTTCATATGTTCGAGCTACTATCTGCTTCCTTCATAACTTGTAACCGAGATGTAGAAGAGCAGAATAGACTTAGCTATCGTCATTAGAAGACCTGTACCTCTTTACCTAAGCTTTATCATGTAGAGAGAATAGAATTAGCCGTCATCATTGGCAGAAGCGATCAAGCTATCGTCATTAGAAGACTTGTACAATCCTACTTGATCTTCACCATGTAAATTCAGCGAATATAAGTATTTTTGTACTTCGTGGTTTCGACTAGATCCTCACCTCCTCACCGAATCATCATGAGTTTAACACATCGTCGTCATAACCAAGAAGATAATACCGACCTCGTAAGTGATCTACAAACCCCAAGACACTCCATTGAATATGGAAGTGCAATACCAACCGACTTAGCGTAAGATTATCGCAAGTCTAACATTACCTCATAGGGCGCCTTATTATACAAGGCAACAGCCCTAAAATATATATATATATATATATATATATATATATATATATATATATATATATATATATATATATATATATATATATTATATATATATATATATATATATATATATATATATTCTCCTATAAAATCACAAAAGTAAGCACGTGATTTTGTTTACCAGCAATTGCCACAGTGAAAATTTTTTGAAAAAGAAAAGACAGAGTGCCAACTACTTTCGTGTATTTAACACATCTTCGGGGCACAAAGTGTTAAATACACGAAAGTACTTGCTTGGCACTCTGTCTTTTCTTTTTAAAAAATTTTCCCTGTGGTCTTTGCTGATATATAGTTTATATATAATACATATATATATATATATATATATATATATATATATATATATATATATATATATATATATATAATACATGTATATATATCATAAATAATATATAATATATATATATATATATATATATATATATATATATATATATATATATATATATATATAGTTCAGAGTTAGGTGAGTGTCTGTATGTGTGTATATATAGACCATGTACAAAGCTACAACGAATTTAGGCCGGCGTATATCAGCGTCTGATTTATTTAATCTCGTTTTAATTAGCGTTTCCACAACGGGATGAAATTTCATTTTGTTTCCCCGGCCTCGTGAAATCATTTGGTGATAAAAGTCCAAGAGTTATTAGTCTCTCCTCCGCGACTGAGTTCAGAGGAATTTTAGGATGCTCTCTCGTTTAAATTTGAGCTTTTGCTCTTTAGTTTTCTGTCCGCCTTCAGATATAAAAATCTACAGTGGCTAGAGGGTTTCAAATTGGTATGTTAATCATCCACTCGCCTATCATAAAGCATACCAAATTGTTACCCTCTACCTTCAGTAGTATATATTTTATTCAAGGTCAAAGATATCCATGGATCATGCATCTGGCAGCGCTTTCTGGAGGCGTGGGACGCACCCTCACTCTACTACATTCAAACTTAAATCAAGCGTCGGGCAGAATGTTACAGTTTTAAATTCTAGCAAGTTCATATGATACTGTGGTTGTAAAAGAGTGCAAATTATCATATTTTATATAACAAGGTGAATATATGGTCAGGTTGACATACAACAGATTCAAATATGTCTATTCCATTATCTTCAAAACTATCACATCTTTCACATATATGGCGGCATCTTACTTTCATACATTTTCTTGTATAACGATTAAGTCCCCATTATTAGGGATATGGAAGTCAAATTTCCATAATTTTTTTTCCCGAAATGGATATTCTGGCCCCGTGGGTAAAGTGGTTAATAATTTTTTATTTTTTATTAATTAATTTTTTTTTTTATTTATGACTTGTTTTCCAGTCCTTGAAGATGACAAAATTGAAGTTGCAGTCGTTTTCTTCTCCGACATTGCTATTTTTTTTTGGGGGGGAAGGGGGGAAGTGGGTGTGGGGGGGGGTGTAAAACGTTAATCTCTCATGTGAAAATGGTAAGGAGATGCCAATAGTTTCTTGTATTTGTGCAAAGACATGAAAACGTTAGGAAGAAACGGAAACAATTCACACACACACACACGGAGCGACCAAATCAGTATACAGAATTTTTTTTTCACCCGTTACAGCAGGACCACTTCTTAATCATCCACAGCGTTCCCGGCAGCCCTTTGCATTCAGGCAAGCAAATGCACGTGATGTCACCTTATTGCTACTGAAAAGCAGCGAGTTCTCGCATTTACCAAAATGAAAGAACGGCGTGACCCAATATGCACTTTTGTCATGATCAAAAACTGCAGGTACGTAGTTTTCGTCGTCGAATTCGTGATCACTTTCGACTTCCTAACACGAGTACAAGTCTCACAGGCTTCGACCAAATACAGATTGAATTTTTTTCAACGTTATTCGCTGACAGTATTCCGTATGAATTAGTTGCCATGCACCTTTTAGAAATGATACAATGGGACGATTATCCTGGCTGTAGTCGACGAGCATGCTAAAGGTTTCATGATTGTCGAAGATTATTAATTCAAATTCAATCGGTTATCTGAGCGTTTGTATATATATATATATATATATATATATATATATAATATATATATATATATATATATATATATATATATATATATATATATATATATATGTATATATATATGTATATATATATACATATATATATACATATATATATACATATATATACATTATAGTATATATATATATATATATATATATATATATATATATATATATGTGTGTGTGTGTGTGTGTGTGTGTGCGTGTCGTGTGTGTCTGTGTATGTGTATGTGTGTGTGTGTGTGTGTGCGTAACTATCTAATTTCATTGCTTTCTTTCTTCGAGTAGCCATAAGCTCAAGTCGCACCTTATAACCTAATAGGCAAAACTTTCATCCGTTCCAGAAATGACTTCAATATGACCCGTTTCTCCTTGCTTATTCCTTCTTTATGGATGGGGAATTAAGTGTCTCAGTTTCGTCCAGAGCCGTCGGCGCTGCATCAGGTTATAATGTGTACATATATGACTAGTACCTTTGGTTATTTGCTTGCTTCATTTCAGAGGAAAATGGATAAAAGAAATTGTAATTATCCAGATATACAATCCGTAATTGCGAAAAGATGACAGATCTGACACCTGAGAAGAGAGAGAGAGAGAGAGAGAGAGAGAGAGAGAGAGAGAGAGAGAGAGAAAATGGTTAAATATGCGCATTTACAGCATCAGTAAGTATTTCATTACTGAAAGACAAGACACAGAGAGAGAGAGAGAGAGAGAGAGAGAGAGAGAGAGAGAGAGAGAGAGAGAGATATGAAATGTTAAATGATAAAAATATGAACTACACTGATAAAGATGACAGATCTGGCACCTGAACACGTGTAATCTTGTTGTCAATTTAGTGGAACTTGGCACATACGCCGATGCCTTTGCAAATTGTTTTCATGAATTCTAGATGTCATAGTAATGCAATAATAATAAAATTGCTCTAATGTATGTCTTTATATTACGAATAGATACACTAAATTCACTTTATTTCCACGGTTTTGTGTAAGCCTTATTTCAAGTTTGGAGGGTAAACACAAACCATGGCAACGGTGCTTGTAATTAACCATTTCTGGATACGATGCGTTATAAGTGCGAGTGATTCGCACAAGACCCTTTCGTTTGTTTTGCGAGATTTCGTACAGTTCTCTCTTATTAACGAGGTAGAGCGGTTCAGTTCATAGATACTTCGGATATCGTGTTTGTCTGGAACAAAATGACTTGAGAGCAAACAAAGTGAATTTGCACGCGTCAGATTCTTGCGAAATGTATTGACTTCGATATCTTGTTATGATCGAGAGAGAGAGAGAGAGAGAGAGAGAGAGAGAGAGAAAAGAAGAAGAAGAAGAAGCCGGCCTTCAGAGCCTGACAGGGAAAAATGACTGGTTATTGCTTCGCCCCGAATAGGTTTGTATCGTATTCGTAAATTAACCCGGCAATTGAATCGAGTGTATTCTAAAATTCTTCGGGGAAAATGGGACACAATATTGTCAGTTATTTTTAACCTTTGAAATAACGGAAAATTGCAGATATTGAATAAAAAAGAAAAAAGAAATGTTTCGAATTGGTTGGCACCTGTGCCAATATAGCAAAAAAAATATGGCCGATGTGGCCAGTTGATTCCCAGGTGAGATAATACTTGAAAACTGTAATCTGCTATACCTCGTTCCAATTAGGATAATATCCTTTGTGCCAAAACAGACTCCCGATTGCTTCGTGTTGTTACAATAAACGTTACCATTTCAATCAGACGCGTCTGCTAACTATTAATTTTATATCATCTTCGGGTTGATAACCAAACTGGTGAAACATGAAATTACGTCTCCGTAGGAAGATAGAGAAAACTCCGTAGATGGAATCTTTGAATGGGTTCATCATTAGTTACCGAAACTTAGATCGCCCTACTTCTATGAAGGAATGGAACTAAAAATACAGTTATAGAAGTCGGAGAAAATCAAGGCCTTTTTATTCTATTTTTGTTTAACGTCTAGACAAAAATGGAAACCTTATTTTTAGTACATTCAATTCTCACAGTTTTGTTTGGGAAATAAAAATTATGGGGAGAAGGGTGGGGGGGGGGGGGGGGTTGGGGGGGGGGGGTGCGTGAAGAGTGTACTCACTTCATGATTATTGCAAGAGCTGCTGCAGAAATGTCTTAGTTGTTCTGCTTGCTGTAGTGATTTGATACTCACGATCACACAACTTTATGCTTGCTTATTCAATCACCTAACAAGGTGTGATCTGACTTCCAGCTTACACAAGCCGTGTGCTAAAATCTAAGCACAAATAATGCGTTGTTTCCCCAACGAAAATTAAAATATATATGCAATATTTTATTAGAAATAATTGTTCTATACTGCTTAACAAGCCCATTATTCATTTTCCAGATTTTCATTCTATTAAACAAATCATAAATAACCTATACTAAAATTCCTGTATCGTTAACTAATCGCAAAACACACATATATATTATATATATATATATATATATATATATATATATATATATATATATATATATATATATATATATATATATATATATATAATATATATATATAGTACTATTATTTTCATAAACTTGATGTTTTTTACTATCTGCGGCTGAATATTCCTTTAAACCCATCAGAAGCAAAGAAGTTCCTTGCAGGGTTTTGATGATCAGGCCGCACCGTTACTCGGGGCGAAGACGATATTAAAAAAGAAAAAAAAATACGAAAGAACACGACAGTGAGCGAAATTGAATTTAGTGGAACGCTGCTGCATCCGACCGGTGATTACATTTCTGCCCTGCATTTCTGTTCGTATTTTCTTAAAGAGGTTAAAAGGCTTTGGATTCATTAACTTGACGTTTTCAATTTTTTTCTTGTTTAGTGCAATTTGCTTGATCTTTGAATGCATAGGGAATCGTCTCAGATATTAATAAGGTAAACTACAGTTCTTCAGAGTTTACAGAGAATACTGCCGCATCAAATCGCAGTAAAGTTGTAGCTTTTTTGCACAATAAATCGTTTACAGCTTTTATCAGAATTCTTACCAGCTGTTCGCGCGACAAAGCTATCATAGATTCACATCAACCGTACATCTGATGCCTAGGCCAATCCCTTACGACGCTCTTGATTGGTTGTTGATAAGACAGTCACACGGCTGGAAACTCTCAGTCTCTCGAGAGAGAGTTCACATAGGCAGGATGTATGTTCCACCTCTCTTGAGGGACACTTTTGAAAGTATCCCTCAGGAGAAGTGGACCATACATTATCCCTATGTGAACTCTCTCGAGAGAGACTGAGAGTTTCCAGCCGTGTGACTGTCTTATCAACAACCAATCAAGAGCGTCGTAAGGGATTGGCCTAGGCATCAGATGTACGGTTGATGCGAATGTGCTCTAGTAAACTGATGCCACTTTATATGCCATAGACACGTCTGCTTCGACGTTTATTGTCTTGTCACTGAGTTAGCTCTTATGTTATTTTGTCAGTTGGTGAGGTAATGATAGTAAAGCTGTGAATCTGATGTTTAGTAGTGTCTGATTTGTAGCCATTTTTGTATCAGAGAATATGAAATCTGACATAATGGCGGTAAGAAAAAAATAATACAAAATATTGCGCGCATGCCTTTGTTAAGATAGTTATTAGACACCGCTAACAAAAATAGTTCAACAAGGATATATTCGAGTCCGAAATGCTCTGTAATTTTCGTTGGATTTCATCGCGATATAAAAATTTCAATTGAGTAACAGAAAACCCTCAAGAAAAGAACGATTTTCCAGATAACTTGATTTCATCGCGATATAAAAATTCCAATGAGTAACAGAAAATCCTTTTGATAGAACGGTTTCCCAGAAGATGAACCGTCATGGAATGACTGAGTATCGACAAGGGGGAATTATCTATCTCGCAAAATGGGATTTGCCTTTCCTTCAGGATAGAGACAGCTGTCAGAGGGCGTTGCTTCCCCTTCTTCTCTGATCATGAAGGACGGCAAGGGATGGGGAGCAACTGTCCGATTATCACCAGTTCAAAACTGGGGTATTGATTTTGATGCGATTTTATGAAGCTGTGCTTTATCCGTTTGTATTATCTATCTTTATTTGTCAACACACAGACACATACACATTAATTATATATATATATATATATATATATATATATAGTATATATATATATATATATATATATATATATATATATATATATATATATATATGTATCTATATATATATATCTTTGTCCGTCCGTCCACACGTGTTCCCGTTCGCAATTTTTCCGTCCGCACTTTTTCTGTCCGTCCTCATATCTTAAAAACTACTTTGGCAAGAGTGCTGCAAACTAGTATGTTGATCATCCATCCTCCAGTCATCCAACATACCAAATTGCAGCCCTCTAGCCTCTGCAGTTTCTATTTTATTCAAGGTTAAAGTTAGCAGCCATAATCATGCTTCTGGCACTGCAACAACACAGGCCACATCGGCCGGCTGTGAGTTTCACGGGCCACGGCTCATACAGTATCGCTTTTGAAAACGGTATTGGATCCGTTAATGGGATAACAACAACCTCGCTGCTAATTAGCAAATGGAGTACCAATAAAGTTACCCGAAAATAGTCTTCGCTTGTTTCCAAGTATTCAGAAGGACTGAAAGTGCCCCGGTGCTTGGCTTTGTTGCCTAATTTTCATAAATCAATCAATCAACCAGCCTCTCTCTCTCTCTCTCTCTCTCTCTCTCTCTCTATGTACGTACACATCCAAACTGCATGAGTTCATGAAGGTTTTTTTAGTAAATATCCATGACTTAGAATACCTTCTTCCAAGAAGAATTCACCCCAGATGGCTGATGAATTTGGGGATCTTTCATTAAACATGTTTGACCTATTTTCCACACTGCGTTTTCCCTTCTTCGAATTATTAAAAAAAAAAAAAAAAGCTTTTGTGCAATTAGTCAATACTGAATTTCCCCTACCACTTCATCTTATCTTTTGCCTTCAATTAAATTTTTTTTATTACGACTGTACATTTTCATTTTTTTATTACGACTTTCCATTTTAATTTCTTTATTACGACTTTTCATTTTCACTTTTTTATTATGACTTTCCATTTTCATTTATTTACTACAACTGTCCATTTTCATTGTTTTTCTATTATGTCTTTCAATTTTTATTTTTTATTTATTACGTCTTTCAATTTTTTTTTTTTTTTTTTGGACTTTCCGGAAAATGGAAAGTTCAGGATACCTGCAGGTGAAAGTTTTTGTAATACTTTCAAACAGCAGAGGCTTGCAGTAGTAAATTTTGACCCGAAAGCCCTAGGTCACAACTGGCAAATTTAACAAGCGGTTATTATGGGATGCATGGAGAGCCAAGACTTCTCCATATAAGACATTGTAGTTTATAAGCAGCGCTTTGTATATCGTCCCAGTTCTTAGTAGCTTCTAACAAGGCACGTCCTTGACTTAGGAAGAAGAAGAAGAAGGCGATGGTAGAGAGAGAGAGAGAGAGAGAGAGAGAGAGAGATAGAGAGAGGAGGGGGCCAATTCATAGTTCACGTTCCTTTGTCGCGTTCATTAAAGGTAACGCTTTTCATAAACGAACTGTCTGGGATAAACTGGGTGAGAATGGGATTAAGAAAAATTAAGCAAGGTGCCAAAATACTTTTCAAATTCCTAAATCAAAGACCTCGGAAGAAACTGGTAGTGTCATTAGGTCTGACCAATAAAATGTGGTGGTTTGTCCTAGGCCAACGCATGTAGCGTATCTCTTAAGTAATTTGTTTCAAAATGGAAAGCAGGTATCAGGATATGAAATTGTATGTTAATCTTGTACGCATATAATATCAGTATAGAAGTGTATGATGTCAGAGGCAGTGCTGATAAGACCAAATGATAAGGTATGAATTGCTGTATAAAAAGATTACTTTTCTTAGCATGCTGACAAATTGTAAAACAAATAAATAAATAGATAAATAATAAAAGAAGTTTAGTACCGCTCGTGATCATGGAATAGAATTACCAAATAAGAGTTTATCTTGATAAGAAAAGAAATAGATAGAAGCATTATAGACGTAGTATAAAAAGAAAAACGGCCGAAGCCCAAGCCAATTTATATACTTAACCGTTCTATATTACTCGCAAAGTGAAGCTTCTCGGAATAGAGGATTACCTACAAGTAATCCATTCCATAATGTTGTTATCATGTGGCCTCCCTAATTCATCATGGGATCAGTATGGTTTCATCGTTTCAATATCGCTTATGCTATAGACTTTCTAATTTGCGTAACTAATTACCTTTCTCCGTCAGGTTGGAAATACTCACTTAAGTATGTGTCTGTTCTATTTTATACTCAGAAGTACTGCCTTATTTCGGAATCGCCAAGCATGCATCTTATGTATGCGTACTTTCTCCCTCTATAAATGTATATAAAGAACCTCTCTCTGTTTTCATTCATTCTGGAAAAGCATCTTAATATTCATTGTCAGCTGCAAGATGCAGTCGTCAGCAGTTTGCAAGGAATAAGCTATACGTGACCTGTTTCTCTCGTGGGGCATCACATCTTGGGTACGTTGCACTTACTTGTAACTGGAGGAGGTATTTCCGCAGAATGAGACGTTTCTGTTTAGGAAACTTAAATTGTGGATTTTTATTCAGAAAACTAAACATGGGGAGAGCTGCTGTTAACATGTGTTGCATTTGAAACTTATTATTTGGATTAAACTGTAAAATATATATTCTGGGATGATGTAGTTGAATTGCAATTTGGTGACTTGAGTGGCTGGTTGCGTCCATATGTTTACATGCGTTTTGTTTTCTACTGGACCTTTCGGGTTTGTAGAAAAATGATTAATAATAGACTAGTTGCCTTCCTAAGGAAGATAAAAGATGGCCCACTGTTGACATAAATTCCCTTTAATTCAGGTGTAATTGTGACAACTATATAGATTATCATAAACGCACAATATATATACATACATACATACATATATATATATATATATATATATATATATATATATATATATAATATATATATATATATATGTGTGTGTGTGTGTGTGTGTGTGTGTGTGTGTGTGTGTGTGTATACACACGGATGCCTTCATAAAAAAATTTCTTACTAAGATATCAAATGTCACACAAGCTTTTACCGTGTATAACCTTCACACTTTTCAGAGGGGATTATCCAGCAACACAGCTTTTTATTTGTCTAGCAACACTCCTTTTATTATTATTTTTTATTTTCTACCATCACATCTCGATGATTTTCGCTCCTCTCATTCAAAAGATATCGCTCATGTAACTGGGTAAATTTTTTCATTTGTAGTCCCTTCTGCTACAATGTTTAATCGTCAAGTTTTGTATTCACGGTCGTTCATTGATGTACTTATTTATTTTTGTACACTTAACGTTTCTTGGGTGTGTTCACGTGACTTGGCATGGAAGAGAATAAAAAAGGTTTCCTCAGTTACTTCTGACATTTTTAAACGTAGTAGAGAGAGAGAGAGAGAGGTAGATAGAGAGAGAGAGAGAGAGAGAGAGAGAGAGAGAGAGAGAGAGAGGGAAAGTGAGAATTCATAAAACTCTGGAATTATCTTGACAAGGTAACGAATCTCACGGTCACACAGTACTTCTTTGCTCTGTGACTAATTCTTAACGAGAGAGAGAGAGAGAGAGAGAGAGAGAGAGAGAGAGAGAGAGAAGAATTCCTAAACTCTGGAATTATCTTAACAAGGTAACGAATCTCACGGTCACACAGTACTTCTTTGCTCTGTGACCAATTCTTAACGAGAGAGAGAGAGAGAGAGAGAGAGAGAGAGAGAGAGAGAGAGAGAGAGAAAAGTCTAAAACTCTGGGATTATCTTGAGAAGGTAACTAATCATGCGGTCACACAGTATTTTGTTTTTATTTATATTCTTTGCTCGGTGACAAATTCGTATGATTTTAAATTTTTTATCATTCCAGCTCATAAATGGATGGCATACAAGTATGGATACAATGTTATCATTATAAATCAGTGGTAGGAAGTATAGCCTCATCAGACACCTTGGAGTCGAATGATATATACTAGAGTCAGCTATTATAGGAAGTGTTATAACCCGCTTTACTCACTAACTTTGATAGAAAACAATTGTGCGTTTTACTGAAATAGTTTACAAACATTGAACCAATATTTTTCATATTTACATCGCCCCCCCAACCTCCCAACCTCGCCCCCACCCCCCCTTCTCTCTCTCTCTCTCACCCGGCCAGTTTATTTTTTTGCTGAAAATGCTTCTTAAAGACTGAATTGAGGATGCAAAAACACTACCTGGAAATGCAAATCTAAAAATTGACAGATGAGTGTTTCCAACCTTTAAAAAAAGTAGAAAAAGTAATATTTATAAAATTTTAAAAAGTAGAAAAAATAATATTTCTAAACTTGAAAAATTCTAAAAAGTAATATTTCTAAAATTTAAAAAGTAATAACTGTAATAATATTTCAAAACTTAAAAAAAAAAGTAGAAAAAGTAATATTTAAAGAATATTCAGTTTATTAGATCGAAAATCTAACGACACAGCAATATGGTACAGATGTACGTTGCGAATGTTCGTGTTTAAAATTTCTTCTGAGGGAAAAGGCGTTCCCATGGAAACGAGATTTACGATGCAGGAAGATATCGGGTAACCATTAGTTAGCGACTGACAAACTTTAAGTTGAGAACTTTGCTCTGAACGCTGTACGGGCTGCTCTATGAGCAAGAGCCCGTGCTGGCATAAGGCCAGCTTAATCTCGAACAACATCTATAGGCGCTCGTTGTCTTATCAGCCAATGATCAGTGAGTTACATCCGATGCCAAAAACAGTTAAGTCGTCCATTCATTATTTTGCGTTCTTGCTGTTTTTGATGATTGGTATTGTTGTATACCGGTTCATTATTCTCCTGTATTCTTTCATTTTCATTTATCATTGATCGTTTTGATCCGAGCTGGGCCGCTGATATGGTCGCTAGCGACGTGGCGTGCCGCTCTGATTGGTGTTTGGTGGTGGTGGTTATGGGGTTGGGGGGAGGGGGGGGGGGGGGGGGGGGGGGGGGGGGGGGGGGGGGGGGGGGGGGTGGGGGGGGGGGGGGGGGGGGGGGGGGGGGGGGGGGGGGGGGGGGGGGGGGGGGGGAGGGGTGGGGGGGGGGGGGGGGGGTGAGGGGGGGGGGGGGGGGGGGGGGGGGGGGGGGGGGGGGGGGGGGGGGGGGGGGGGGGGGGGTGGGGGGGGGGGGGGGGGGGGGGGGGGGGGGGGGGGGGGGGGGGGGGGGGGGGGGGGGGGGTAGGACGTTCCGCGTCTCCCCCTGGGCTATGAAAAAAATCACTGGCTCTGTATCATGATCAGTTGCTCTCGCAGTGTGGGTGTGTGTGGGGGGGGGGGGGATGGGGGGGTGGGTTTTGTCTTCAGCGGTGGGAGGTTGGAACCTACGTTCTTGGATGCTTGAATTTCAAGTCTGCAGTGGTTCCTTTGGTGTGCTTAATCCATGTGAATAGCTTTCATCCACCGAAATAATAATAATAATAATAATAATAATAATAATATAATTTTATCGTCTCTAATGTTACCACATTATTTTCCTTTCGTGTCTGACCAGCAGATCCTAAAGGGGAAATTTTCGAATTTACTGGAAAACTCAGGAAAATATAATGTAACCCACTTCTACCCTCACGCTATGTGCAAGCGTCTATGAGATTGCCAAGATATCCTGATAGTATTTTGCTGTTATTTTAAGAATGATTTCCTGCAACCCAAAAAGACTAAAAACTAAAAAAAAATCAGTATATTTTAACCGTCTCTAAATGCAGCTTATCAAATTAGTTTTCTTATACTATGTAAACACTTTTCATGGTAATGCCGTTATGACAGGCTACGCTGTGTCATCAATGCAAAGAATTTTGTCCAATTTTTTTTCATAGGACTTCATATTACCGAGTTACTACATTTCATGTTTGTACTTTCGTCTTTGCCCAGTTATATTGTTTGATGATATTCCGATGAAACGAACTGCGGAAAGTACCTCAGTCTATCCTCATTTTTTGAATTTATGTGAACCCCAGAACAAGAATAATGTGAAAAGGTTATTAAGATATCACATATGTGTAGGAGAGAGCGGGGCTAGTTGCATCAAATTTTACATTTCCTTCTACAGAATTGTGTAACATTCATTTAATTGAAATTCAATTGTTAAATATAAATATACAAGACCTCATTATCGAGTTCATATGCGTAGATATTAATAAAAATAATTTCTTATGTATTTAATTTTGATATATAATTAAAAATCTTTTTGATGCAACTTACCCCATCTGCGGGGCAAGTTGCATCAGTATGAGGGGCAAGTTGAATCATAAGCAAATCATAATTTTGAGATATTATTTCAATGATAAGTAAATACAAAACCACTGCACGAGGTTTCTGAACAGTTGTTACTCCACTTTCATCAACATTCCATATGTCTTGAGGTTCAAATTTATATTTATCCATGAGAGAAGACAGCTTGGAGAAAAATAACTCTACATTATGTTTGTTGAAACTTATAGCTCTGGCCAAACTTGTCGCTTCAGGTTGTCTAATTGATAGTACATGTCCATGTCGCCTCATGAAACCTGAAAACCAGTCTTTTCCAGCATATTTATCATTGCACCAATTATCAGGCATTTTTATCTTTGCTTCATTGGCGCACTTATAAGCCAGTTCTTGACTTCTCTCGGAGAAAGACCAAATAAATTGCTGCTGCTGTTTTCCGATAGGATACTAATTCTTCTTCCTGTTCATATGTAAATACTTGTCCCTTGGTTTGGCATATCCTACATGTGCATTGTTTTTTAGCAGTGTTTACCAGAGGTTTTGTGAATAAATCGTTGTAAGGTTGAGTAGTGGACACCAAACAGTTGTGCGGACTCTCTCACTGATTTATTCTTATTTCGAACAAAATCAGCGGCCTCCTGCATTAATTGGGTTGTGCTGAACCACGTTCAGTCTTCCTCTTGTAGTTCCGAACCATTTTTGAATTTATAACAAACGAGTTGATGCATAAGAATATTTTAATTAAAAGTAATTGTAATAAATTTACTAATGGGGCAAGTTGAATCATGATTCAACATGCCCCATTGCGAAAGATTCAACTTGCCCCTGACAACAATCAAAATTTGATCGCCAGCTAGATATATACTAACGGTCATTCTAATGCAAATTTGTAAGGAAAATAATTGCATATAGAACAGAATTATATAGATATTTTCAAAACACTGTTACTAATATAAATACATGAGGTACAAGAAAAATAGTGAAATCGATAAAAATTACTTGCCAAGGTCGAAATCAGTAAATTTATCATAAATTCAAGAGCTCTTGCACAATTCGCCTCTCTCTCTCGCAGCTGAGTCCGCACGACCAACACATTTGAACCGCCTGTCAGCCTACTACAGGCGCCGAGTTTGCCAGGTTATGCCCACTGATGCAACTTACCCGCGATGCAACTAGCCCCGCGCTCCCTAATTCAGAGGAATAAGTTCCATTCTTTAGCGACTTTTAAGTCATATAACAACTTTTTTTTTACGAGTTCTTTATTTAATGTCGGAAACATTTCTTTTCTTCTTCTGATAGGATCACCCCTCCTCTCTTTACTTATTGTTTCTAAAATTCACATATGTGTAATTTAAGTAATAAGTTCCATTCTTTAGCGACATGTAAGCTATATATGACCTCTCTTTTATTTAATGTCGGAAACATATTTCTTTTCTCGTCCATCTTCTCATAGGATTCACTCACCTCTCTAATTCACTCTCCTCTCTTTATTTGGCGTTTCTAAATAGCACTGACAATAAAAAAAAAAGATTCATAAAGTGATCAATTGCCGAGAGTCGCCGTGATCCTGACAAACAATGGTCCCCCATCAACGAAGCCGTGTTTGCGTTTAATCCACTTCCTGCGAACAATCCAGTGTTGGACCAACAATAACTGTGAACAAACAGGGTTGAAACCCGTACTACTGTTTGCAGAGACAGTTGTGGCGGACTATGAACCAGCCAATTCGATTCACTTCGTTTCGAGACAACATTTATTGCTGCGTTTTAACAACCCCCCCCCCCACCCCCCCCCCCCCCCTTTTTTTTTTTTTTTTTTTTTTTTTGAGCCCGAAACCAGTTCAGTTACATTGTGTCCCATTTCGACATTGAAGTTTAAATTAATCGTTCTCCTTTGCTCGGTTGGATGTTGCAACTTAAGATCGCTCGGTTTCAGTTCAGATATTATGAAGGAATACTTTATAAATATTTCTGCTAGACTTCTTTCGCTCATTTTCCTTTTCTCTGATCTTATGGTTTCCGTTTAACCTCACAGTTTATATACAGTTTTATACGTACGTGTTCAAGAGCTTCGTACCCAAAGCATTGACGTCTGTTTGACGTCAGCTTCTTCTCACTCCAAAGGAATAATTTTATATCCCTCGGCGCGGAATGTTTAATACAGAGAATACAAAAATAAATATTAAGAAAAGAAAATAGTCTATCTTACTGCCACAACAGAGATCACTTAAAATTGGAGAGAGAGAGAGAGAGAGAGAGAGAGAGAGAGAGAGAGAGAAGATGAAATATATTCTAGAACTTACGGCGGAAAGAAGTGTATTGTATCTCCCGTTAAAAAAATAAAATAAAAATAAAATAAAACAGGTAGAGGAATTTCTCACCCTGGCATCTTGAAGGATACCCTTTGGCCCAACCATGTGGTCATGGAAATGGCTGATTGACCTCGCTTCTGACCACACGGCCCTCACTCGCGGGAAAAACCAGGGGGCGCCCCCTCCCAACCAACCCCAACCCCCACCCTAACCCTCTCCCTCTCTCCCAAGAGCGCCCTACATTTTTCTGGGTTTGACATCGTAGATGTGATACTAGTTGCGTCTTTGTGAATGTTAGCAAAAGGGATCTTGGTAAATAATTTATTATTATTATTATTATTATTATTATTATTATTATTATTATTATTATTATTATTATTATTATTATTATTATTATTATTAGGTGTTTCAACGGCATTTAGTTTATATAGAAAATTAAATGCCGTTGAAACAGGCATAATATTCAATGTTACTGCCCTTCGAGAAGGCATTCTCTCTTATTATTATTATTATTATTATTATTATTATTATTATTATTATTTATTATTATTATTATTATTATTATTATTCCACTCTTTGTTTCAACATCTTGATTGCGTTTGTTTCTGTCACATTTTCTTGATCTACGGAAGTGTTGCAGATGCTTACATACAGTCATGATGAATTAGAACGTAAATCAACTTTATAATGTAGTAAAAACTACCTCATCATGTAAAAGCTATCCTTTTACGTTCTGCAAGCTGAAAGATTTTATAATATAAACATCTCGCATCGTCTTATTTAGTCCTGCTTCGAATTGAGAAGATCATTTCAAATTCATTGTGCAATACCGAGCTCTTACGGGAAAACAGTAAAGTCTTGTGTACCCTAACTACGAAGGTGATCTCTCTCCATCTATATATATCTCCTGGGACGAACTTCCAAAAGAAACAGAATTATCTGTCACTCAAATGACGTATTCAGGTCACTGAATTTCCAACGCGAATTCCATTTCTTCGCCAGGTTGCAGAGCTGTGACGTATAACGCTGAGACGTCAAGAGCTTTAAACCATTTTCAAATCATATTCTATTTCAATTTTGTCTGGATATTTGAATGCATAACCGAATTATTTTTTTGTCGTGAAGTATCTATATTTCTTTACATGTTCGTCATGCTCAGTAGTTAGGGAAACCATTATAGATCATTTAAATGATGTCTAATGAAAAATGAAGGTAAAAAATCCCTTGAGACGTCCTCTAAATTAAATAGTTCCATAAGGTGGCGGCAAGTGGAACTCGCCTCTTGGCCGACTTTGAGTTTTACTGTCGAACTGGACTCCTAACGAGATGTTAATGGTGCAGTATTGAAGATACTGATCGATAAGCGTTCGTCCAGAGAAGGTTCCAACTGCTTTATGTCACTTGTCAGACTCGTAAAAAAATTAGAATAGAGAGAGAGAGAGAGAGAGAGAGAGAGAGAGAGAGAGAGAGAGAGAGAGAGAGATTTTAACTTTTAAGTTTATGGCCCATGAACCACCTTTGGAGACACAAGAACCTTCAAATGACACAACAGAAAAAATATGTATTATTCCTTCACCATTTCTTATGATATACGAGAGAGAGATTGATTTACGCTGAACGTCTCAATGACATTTTATTTTGCCTCAGACTCGAAGAAGAGCGTTTCAGAGACCTTTTCTGGTATAGAACAAACGCTTCGAGATTAATGCTTTTCGCTGGTGTGCCTTATGTCTCAGAATTATGTCATTTGTACTTTGATTTCTATATTCTATGTGCATCTCAATTCCTGTTTGGTCCTCGACACAGTAACACATATCTGCATGTTATTATTTTTATTTATCTATTTATTTTTATTTTATTTTTATCGTTTTGTCTGTGACAGTAATCCTATTAGAATGGGTGGTTTTTATAGTGATACTTTCTTTTTGATTTTGTCAGTCAATGTTAAGTCTGTCAACTGGCACGTATCACCCTATCTGTTCTGATACCATATTATTATTATTATTATTATTATTATTATTATTATTATTATTTATTATTATTATTATTATTATTCACACAGTAAAGTGGAACAAGTAAGAGCGATCAAAAACCTCTAAAGATGGTTGTGTTGGGGGCGGTTGGGTGGAAGACTCGCGTTTGCATATCCAATCTACAATTAGGTAAATGCGGATTTTGTGATAAGGGTGAATTTTTACAGTTTAAAAAGCTGTGCTCAGCTATTGTAAATTATGAGTTAAATCACACACACACACACACACACAAACAAACAAACAAAGTTCATCAATGAAAGATTGAGATGCAAGGTTCTGCTATTCAGATTAACTACAACATGGTAAATATTACATTTCTCGTCGCCTCAAAATCTCAGACCCTCACATTTCCAGGACCTCACATTTCCAGACCCTCTTATTTCCAGAGTCGTTCCAGGTCCGTAAATGAATATCCGGAGCCTTTTCGAAAATTAAATCATGGGTCATGAAAGCGAACTGGGGGTTTATTCCCCTCGCTACATATTTAGTGATAAATGGCAGGGAAATGTGGGCAGAGGGGAATGCCCTTTTATGGGGAAGTAGATGAATACTCCTTTAATTCTCTGTTCGTGATTTGATGGTCACAATTATCCTTGTATGAATGTCAAGAACTTCGTAATGGCGGTATATATGCCCTGCAAGTTATATATGAACGTGATTGGAAATATTGCAGAGTATCTGATGTAAATTGAAATATGATATTCAAAAGCATGCAGCGTCCTGCCTTACGATTATGGCATTAATCCAGTTACTATTTTGAGCAGAAAATTATGCTTAGAAAGACCAGAGATTATTTGACGTCATTTCGGAATTGTAGTTCACAAAGTTCAGTTATCAGTTGGTTACAGCAACCCAAAGAGAAGAGGAAAGTTGAAAGGGAAAATGGTAAAAATACGAAATATAATTCTCTTTCATTTCATTATTAATTTCCTTCTTCTTCTTCTTCTTCTTCTTCGTCTTCTTCTTCTTCTTCTTCTTCTTCTTCTTGAAGTAAGTTCGTTGGAAAGTAATAGAATTGTGAAGTAGTTGGAAAGGAAGCTTTTACCGTTTATGGACTCACGAAATTTTATTCTTACTCTTTAGGTTAAAAGGAACTCTGTACCGTTTTACACCTCTTTATTTCCTTCTATTCTTTCGAAAAAAGTTCTGTGTTGGCAGTATAAGACTTTGTCTGGAGGACTGTTGCAAATAATTTCTGTAATCACCTTCATCGTTGCGATCCGGAACTGTCTGTTCGATTTTAGATTGAATTGCAACTCGCGGAAAAGTTATATGCAAGGATGTAGGTTTTGCATTGAAAAAACTGTGATGTAGGAGTTGACTTTCCGAATTATGAAACTGATGTTTCTGTTCATCACTAAATCACAACTTGAAGTGGAAACTGAGATGAACGTAGCTCAGCGGCTTTGTCGTACTTGAGACTTCTACGATAGAGGCACTTTTCCGTTTTATTTTCGGTAGAGCAAACCTTAGAATTTAATGATATCTCAGTCATTATCCCATAATCACCATACTTAATTTCTCTCTCTCTCTCTCTCTCTCTCTCTCTCTCTCTCTCTCTCTCTCTCTCTCTCTCTCTCATCATCGCTGATGCCTGATATCCTCAAGGGAAAGTTCCGGGAAATTTAAATACCTCGATGTTCGGTTGCAGTTCAAAGTAATTGCGAATAATGTGTAATATAAACAGTAAAAAAAAATCAGCGCTTCACGGTCGAAAGAATAATTTAGAGCTTTATACACATAAGACATTTGTAGGATTTGCAAGTTTAGGAAGTATATATTGTGTTACAGTTCGTAGTGCAAAAATTAAATCGGAAATCGTATCGTTGTTCCACGATGAGACAGAAAGAAGCAAAATGGATCTATCATTTTCCGTCTTCTGTAATGTATATATATATATATATATATATATATATATATATATATATATATATATATATATATATATATATATATATATATATATATATATATATGTTATAAAGGATGTTCATATTTCCCCATTAACTACATAACATTACAAACTGAAATGTTTGAGTCCTATTTATAGCCTGAATTATTACGTTATGGACAAAAAATATCTCGAAAATGTCCGATTGAACTGGATATGTAATGGACTCAAATTAACCATAACCCGAATTTTATGTTTCAATTAAACCAGATTTATCCCGTAATCACTGCAGTCGCTTTTTGTGACGATTTTAGTCATCTAAAAATTGACGGCTATCACCTGGGTTTACGTTTTTTTTTTTTTCATTTTATTCAGTTGGTTATTGATAATGTAAATAAAAATCCTGATAATCACGCATCTATTAATGTAAAAAAAAGGAAAAAAAAAAAAACAGAATGCCGAGGAAAGAGAGGAGAGGACTGGCTATATGGCAGTTAATTGTTTCATTTACTTCTCTGTTCGCCCGTACGTCTCTTGCGTCATTCGTCTATGGTGTTTTAAACTTGGGACATCATAACATGAACTTGGTCATCGAAGATTATGGTGCATCGCTATACCTTGGCCGGACATAATGAGTAAAAATTACAATACCGTATATGAGACAGAAAAGGTTAAAACAACAAGGGAGCTTTCGATCGTTTGCACAACGGGCCTCTTCAACCAGGTCGGGGAATCGAACTCGGAACTACCTAATCGGTATGCGAGCACGTACACCACTCGTCCAACTAGGAACATGGGCAATGCCCTCATGACAAGACATCCACATACATATAATATGTAATACAAATACTATCAAAATAACCACGTGAAATTGCATTATTTATTTTTTTCTAATGCAATATAAATGGTTCTAGCAGCAAAGGGAAAAGATATGAATTGAATAGTATAAAGACCTTATTCGAAGTAGGGTGGTTCACCTGCAGTACGAAACGAAGGATTAACACAAAGCTATATTCAGTGCTCTCTCTCTCTCTCTCTCTCTCTCTCTCTCTCTCTCTCTCTCTTTAACAGCCAACCTGGTTTTTACAAATAATAATTTGTGTTAAATCATTACATTTCTTCCCCCGATTGGAGGGATTATAGTTTCTCTCTCTCTCTCTCTCTCTCTCTCTCTCTCTCTCTCTCTCTCTCTCTCTCATGAAGAGATGTGTTACGTTGGAATTATATATATTGATGGTATATGTTTCCATTATGCATGATAAAATAATGGCTGCGTTATCATAATTTTTATGACGATTAGATTATTGAAATATACTCGAAAAGAAATTCTTTATAATCTGGATTAAATATAAGCCGTGAAAACTGGTCTGAAAAATCGTAATTTTTCTGAAAATATTGTTTTTTTCATGATAAACATATTGTCTGTGGCGATCTAATATTTTGATAAGACCGACAAAAAGATCAAATCATTTTCCTCTTTGCCGAGATATTCTTTCAACACAAGGATTTTGTTTAATCAATCGTTATCTCTCTCAGTTCTTTTTAAAACAGATCGAGATAACGTAATTTTTTTTGGGGGGGGGACTGTTAGTGAAGAGGTGGACGGAATTGCATTTTGAGTTGAAGTTCTTAAACGGATATTTATGATGGCCTCCCATACATATATATATATATATATATATATATATATATATATATATATATATATATATATATATATATATAATATATATATATATATATATATATATACACACACACACAAAGTTTTTCCTTTACGAACAAGATCGTCATCCTTCCGCAGAACTATAATACAGTCTATTCTCCTCACTGCAAGAGGCAAAGTCATAATTCTCGGAGTCTGCAGCAATATTTAAGACTTGTTTCTGAAAACTTAATGGAAGGCAGTGGTTGAGAAGAATGCATTTGTCTTTGAATTATTATTTATATTTTCTTTATTGTTAGCGTATGTTTAGCAGTTGGGTGGATTGTCAATATGAAATACATTGGTAGGAACATGCAAAACGTCCTTTTCTTCTTCTTCCTTCTTCTTCTTCTTCTTCTTCTTCTTCTTCTTCTTCTTCTTCTTCTTAGTATTATTATTATTATTATATTATTATTATTATTATTCTATCCCAGTCATCCCATTCGACTGGGTGGTTTTTATAGTGTGGGGTTCCGGGTTGCATCCTGCCTCCTTAGGAGTCAACCACTTTTCTCACTGTGGCGCTGTGTCTAGTAGCACACTCTTCTGTATGAGTCCTGGAGCTACTTCGGCATCTAGATTTTACAGGTTCCTTTTCAGGGATCGTGGGATCATGCCTCCTAGTGTTCCTGTGATTATGGGTACAATTTCCACTGGCTTATTCCATATTCTTATTCCTGTTGTCAAGTCTTGATATTTATCATTTTTTTCCTCTTTCTTTCTCATTTAATCTGGTGTCCCATGGTATTATTATTATTATTTTGTTATTATTATTATATTATTATTATTATCATCATCATCATTGATGTTGATGTTACTATTGTTGTATTTATACCTTACTAGTTTCGATAGTATATATATATGATATATAGATATATATATATATATATATAGTAGATCATATATATATATATATATATATATAAAATATATATCTATATTATATATATATATATATATATATATATATATATAGATAGATATATGTATATATATATATATATATATATAGAATATATGTGTGTATATATATATATGTATATATATATATATATATATATATATATATATATATATATATATATATATAATATATATCTATTGAGAGAGAAAGAGAGAGAGAGAGAGAGAGTTTAATTTATTATCAACGGTATCAAATACAGACATATAAATTGGATAGAACTTTGAAATCTCGACCGATCACTAAAAGAGAAATCAATGGACGTTTGGTTTCCGGTTCACCTATCGTTCCATCCTTGCCAACAGCCCTCCCCCACACACACAACCACCCCCACCCCCCCAACCCCTCTCTCCCCCATTCGCTAGGAACCGTTCCGGACTTCCGTGGTCCTCCCTGGACAGAAATTCGGGTTAATCATAGGATCGTAAAAGTGACGGTCACTTATGACGGCAGTTAATTTGGCGAGAGGCAGATCCATGAGTCAGCAGTGAGTTCCGTTATGAATCAGTATTTCTTTTGTTGGCAAACTCAAACTTTTATTATTTGCCCTTGTCTGATACGTTTTAAAAGCTATGATTCTAATAG
>NC_087204.1:9099138-9102663 GCF_015104395.2 Macrobrachium nipponense
TGCTATTGAAAGTGATCTGGAATGTGTGAGGAGTAAGAGATTCCAGTTATCTTTATGGAGTGAAGGGCGGTTATCGAAGAAGAATTTCTACATTGCACATGAAAAGAATGTCCTTTGATTTTTTTTATATAGTGCAATGAAGAAATGTATTTTGTAATGTATTGCGATGACAAAATGCATTTTTTAATATAGTGCCATGACAAAATGCATTTCTTTATGTAGTGCGATGACAAAATGCATGTTTTTTTTAATGTAGTGCGATGTCAAAAAACATTTTTTTATATAATGCGATGACATCTTGCAAAAGTATCCCTCAGGAGGGTTGACCATACATCCTGCCTATGTTAACCCTCTCGAGAGACTAAGATTTTTTTTCCAGCCCTGTGCTTGCCTTACCACGTCAATCAGGAGCGTTTGTAATGGACTGGGCGCCTAGACATCAGATGCACGGTTGATGTGAATCTACAATAGTGGGTACAAAGGGCTTGTGACGACCGGCCAGGAGGCCACGAAATTTATGCCCCCTTCACAAGCAATTCATGCAGAGCACCTTCCATGCACATGGTCAATATTAGCAGGAATTGACGTGCCTCTATTAAAGGCCATTGCATGATGAGAAAGTCTGTCCTTTCCAGGGAGACGAAGGAGATCTTGACCTGGAATTCTCCTGCCAATCTTTGCAGAGAATCTCGGAATCTGTTGACACAGAAATATCGTCCGGAAAAATTTTTGGGGCGAAACTGAAGGGCTGCCCGCCGGGCGAGGTCCTTTCATATATATGCAAATCTTTACATTTCTCTCGCTGAACACGCTTTTAACATAAATGGATTGGCTTTAGTTAATGGAAATACAAAACGCCACTTTTTAACAGGGGTGAAGATATTAGCATGTTATTGCTTTGCATTAGGGTTAAAGTGGTTGTGTCTGTCTTAAGGAATTGGTAAAACATTCGTTTATAATTTTTTTGTTTTGTTTTTTTAGAAATGTGTATACAATTATTTTTTCAGTTACAAAATTTGAGCTGGTTGAATTTAAAACCTATTCTGTTTCATTTAATTTATTATTATTATTATTATTATTTTTATTATTATTATTATTATTATTTGCTGGAAGAAGACCCTCATCAATACAGGTTTTATCAAAAATAATGGCTATTTCAGCTGCGTTTATTTTGTATAGAAGTTTCTCTATTCTTCTCATTACTGACTTTTCTTCTGTACTCAAGTTGGCTATTAAAACGCCAGATGGGGGGTTCGTGTCAAACACCACATTTTTGACACGAACCCCCACCCCCCGCCCCCCTTGGCGTTTTAATAGCCAACTTGAGTACAGAAGAACGGCTGACATAGCTTTTTTTTCAATAAAACCTGTACTTTTATTATTATTATTTATATTATTATTATTATTATTATTATTATTATTATTATTATTATTATTATTATTGAAAAAGAAACCCAAAAAAGTTACAGTGTATAACGTGTTTACTTATAAGTATTTACATTTTATTTTACTCAACACTCGAATTTACCTTTCAGTCCCTGAAAGTACTCTAGTGTGAGTAAATAAAAAACGTAAGTACTTAAAAGTAACACGTTATACACGGTGATTTTGTGGGTTTCTTTTTCAATCTTCAGAAGAAAACTGAAAGAAGTTTTTGTTTGATTATTATTATTATTATTATTATTATTATATTATTATTATTATTATTATTATTATTATTATTATTATTATTATTATTATTATTCCAGTGAGGATATGTAGAGAGTGAAGATGTATTGCCAATTCTCACGAGTTCAGTTCACCGCTGGTCCTCACGATTCGTAAGGTAAGTCCTGTAAGATACAAATTGTAGATAATAGATGAGTAGATATTTTGAAATTATCAGAATTAACAATTTCCCAGCTTATCGTCGGTGTTGCTGTTTCAATTTCTGTCATATGCAATGATTGTAGTTTGTGATCGCGCTTTTACGGTTGCTAACGGAAGTGTGTATTGGTAGCTTAGATATGGCTCATTTCAACTGTTTCTTAAATTGTGGATATAATTAAAAATTCGCCCTGATTTTGCGTCCTTATTTCAAATTAGTGAAACGAATTCCGTATCCAAAAGTCGACAGCGAAATCGTGCTTGAATTGTGTTCTGGTCCGTTTGATAAAATGTTATTTATGTCATTCGGTTTATTTTGTGATTAAGTCATTTTGAATTCCATTATAAAGATCTCTGCTATTGTTATCCTCTAAGTGAACTCTTGGTTTAGAAACTCGTCTGTATTATTTGATGTAAAGGAAATAAAAATGCGCTGATTTATCCGGAGTTTAAACTTACTGAAAGCCAAAAAGACAGAGTTGAAGAAAAGTAACTAGTTTATTCAACATCTTTCAATACATTTTACGAGATTGGATCTGCGATGGTATATCTTTATCCAGTCATTTTAATTTGAGTTTTTATATATAAAATAGGAAAAAAATATGGTTCATTTTTATTGCATTTTATATATATATATATATATATATATATTATATATATATATATATATATATATATATATATATATATATATATATATATATATAAATGGTTCCATTTTTTATTTTTACTGCCATTTTTCCTTTTCGATCGTTCATTTATCTTGATTATGAAAAGCCAGAGCTTTAACCTTTCAAAAGCGCGATGACATTTTCTACCTCGGCGTTTGTTATTCATGCATGTATTTCTTTTATTTCCGTATGCCCTGCGGGCGTAAGAATGGTGGGAAGTTGTGTTTATATACTGGGGAAAAGTTAGCATCTAGAATTTTATAAATAAAAAAAAATAAGGATAAAAGATTATTGAAAATAGGATTTTGCAAAAGAGACAGATTTCAAAATAGTCATTGGAATGAACGTCCAAATGTTATATTCCTTCACAGCGAAAGAAGAGTCTCTCTCCTCTCTCTCTCTCTCTCTCCTCTCTCTCTCTCTCTCTCTCTCCAGTTACTTTATGCCTATTTCCGATAACATAATTTACCACCACTGAGATTAAACTGTATTAATGAGAAAAGAATGAGGCATATTAATCTCTCTCTCCTCTCTCCTCTCTCCTCTCTCTTCTCTCTCTCATCTCTCTCTCTCTCTCATTAAACTGGCGACTGGCTTTGATCACGATTTTAAGGTAACGTTTTTCGAGAGATTCCGCGATTTCAAAATTTCTAACAAGATAGATTCATTCGCAGAAGTAGGTCGAGTGTTTTCAAAATAAATGGTTTACATTTATTCTTCTGTTTCCTGTTAAATCTGTTGGTTTTTCATGTGTCAAAATACAATTCCAATTGACAGGGTAGCATGACTTTGCGTGTATCGAAATCTCTGGCATAAAAACAGGTGATAAAACGGAACTAAGAATGAGTTTACTTTGGGTTTTAGTGAGAATAACTGAAACATTCTGTTGCCTTGCTTACTGCGTTTAATATTCCTCAAACGAAAATCATTAAAGTTAGTCATTCTCTAAGTATATCAATTAAAATTAGTAATTTTCTACGTATATTTC
>NC_087204.1:9103163-9120663 GCF_015104395.2 Macrobrachium nipponense
TAAAAGATGCTTATCCGTCACTGTTATCAGGTTATCTTCTCAAAAAAAATCGACTCAGATTTTTTTTTTTTTTTTTTTTTTTTTTTTTTTTTTTACAAGCAGATGTGGGACTTCTCTCAAATAAAAGCAGTATGGTAAGAAAATGATCGTTCCAGGGAATGGATGCACCTTAGAGGGTCGGTGTTTAAAAAAACGTCATTTCTCCCTTGTTTGCACTTCCTTTATTAATTGTTGTCTGTTTTAGAAAAGAAGGATTAATTTACTCTATTTTTTTTAAAGATGAATGAAAGGAAAACTATTTTTACTATGTGCTGCTTAGTATGACAGGGCGAACGTGTACATTTTTTTTTAAAACTGTATTTTTGTGACTAAGTCTATCTTTATTGCTTCAGCGTTTTTGTTTTTGTGGATATGCTAGTTAACTGATAACTATATAGATATATTATATATATATATATATATATATATATATATTATATATATATATATATATATATAAATATATATATATATGAACAGCCGAATTCATGTCCGGAACAAGTTTCCATTTTCTTCCATCATAATATTGAGGTTAATTGAATCTATGGGAATACATAATATCTAAATGAACATACCCTTAACCAGATCATTAAGCGCTCGAGAAAAGGTAATTTGAAATCTCATTTCAAATTAATTTCAAGAAATTTATTAACGTCTATTTTAATTAGAATTGCATTGGGGTATTTTAACGAATTAAATGTATATTTCCCCGACTCGTTAAACCGTAATAAAGGATCAATAACTGTGCACTTGGGATATGGTAATTTTGTCTAATTATTCCATTTATCTAGATGTTTCCTCCTCTCGTGAAATCTAAAACTTTGTTATTACGAATTCTTGATCTGTTGACGCTAAGTATTTTTCTCTCTTTTAGCAAATATAAGCATGTATTTATTATAGAAATAAAACTTTTTATTTATTTATTTACGAGTATTTACTTTTTTGCTTAAAGGGAAGGTCGTTTTAATCAACGTAGGATACTATATTTGCAGAAAAATCACTAACAAAGACCTCAGTTTATAACCAATGCAAAGTTGAAGTTAAAGAATAAATATGTGTGACAGACATGCGCATACTTAGGAAGCAAGAAATTTTCAGAGGTCATCCCTAGAGGCCACCTGAGATTTTCCTTATGAAATTAATATCTCAACTGTTAATTTAAAATGGGCAAACTTGTATATTCCGAGGTTGAAAGCTTTTATGATTACGCATGATGTGAAAATAGGGTCATTCTTTAGCTGAGAGACTTATGATTATAGGTATGTGTGAAGAACTATAGTAGATTGTGCATTCGCTGATATTGAAGTCATGCATAATGAATTGTCAAAATCCACTCAAGTTCATTCGTATGAGGTAAAAGAATATTTTACCACACAGAAATACGAAGTGAAAAGCCGCGAACAAGAGGTATGAAATATAACGAATGTTGGAAATTTAAGTCCAAGTCCGAACAAGGAACCTCTTTTTTGGAGAAACAGAGGCTTCACTGAATGGAAGTTCTCTTGTTCAAGTTCAACCAACGTTACCGTGATAGTAGTACGTAATTTCCCTAATTATTCATAATTAGGTCCTTTTTTTTGGCAAATTGAGACACGAACTTTTAAGTTTTGCACGAATTTATGACGGGAGGGAAGTTGTATCTTAAATGCAATTCGTATTCTGGAACACGCCCTTACAAAAGGCGCGCTCCCCGGGGTGGAGGGGCGGGGGGTGGGGTGGCGATTGTAGCGCCGTCAGCGCACCTGTAGGCATTACTTAAGGTTCTTTGCAGCCTGTCTTTGGCCACTAGCTGCAACCCCTTTCATTCCTCCTTGCATATTCTCATTCTTCCATCTTACTATCCAACCTCTGCTAACACTTGTTCTATGGTGCAACTGCTTTGAGGTTTTCCTCCTGTTACACCTTTCAAACCTTTTGCTGTCAATTTCCCTTTCAGCGCTGAATGACCTCATAGGTCCCAGTGCTTGGCCTTTGGCCTAAATTATATTCCACTCCATTCCACACAAAAGGCGCGATGATTACTACGCAGTATGGTGTTTATGATATTATTAATTAGCAGATTTGCATAAACAGGCAAAAATGATATAATTAGCAGCGTGTGTGTTTTTCTTACTAATGCAGACTGTGTCAGCATTTAAAGAAGAGCGAATACCGTCTGCATCTCTGTATGTCTCTCTCTTGCCCATTATGGCTTTAAGTCGCTCTGATTGTCTTCTTAAAGAAACTGTATGTGCTGTCTTATTTTCTACATTAGAGCAATAACAGTTGTGTGAGTAAGACGGTCCTAAAAATACAGTTAGCTGGCTTCCACCAAGCACAAAGGGTAACAGTTTATCTAATCTCTCTCTCTCTCTCTCTCTCTCTCTCTCTCCACTACAGTGGGTACCGTTATCATATGCAACAAGTTGATGGTAGCGCAACTAATTATCCGTAATCACCCCGCCCCCCTCCCTCCTTAAGCTGAGACTGAGAGACAATTGCAGTATGTCACGAAATATAAACAAGTCAATTTTATTCGGTGCTGTCTATACTTCTACTGTTTAGATTCTTATGTATATATACGTGCGTGTGTGTGTGTGTGTGTTTGGCGCCTAGCCTTTATGTTTACAATTTCTTTTTAGAGGCGGCACTGTCCTTAACAGGAGGAGTATTGACAGACTCGTCCCCGGCGGGCCTTTGCTAACAGCCGGCTGGCCAGCCGTGTTTTGGTCGGCTTTTCATAATTCCATTCAGGACTTGACCCCCTCCCCACCTTTCTCTCGAGGGTAAGCTCTCATTCTCCAAGTTTTAGGTTCGTATTTAGATGTCAAGGGCAGGCTATTCATGCCTTGTTTTAAATGATGGCTCTTTTTATATATTCTGTTTTATTCAGTTGTTATAAAAAGAGTATTTATGTGTTTTTTTAAAGCTATGTTTTTAATTCGAAAGTATATGCAGTGACACAGTCGGTATCTGTTCAAAGGTATGTGCAGTGATGCAGTCAAGCACAGTTAATACGCATATGTCTGATATATACATATATTCAGTTACAACATATGCACGACGTACAAAACAGATTCCAGATAGATTCACATACAGGGACCTACAGGGCGCTTAGCCTCCCCCTCCCCCCCCCCCACCCCCCCCAAAAAAAAAAAAAGGCTCCACCATAACTATTTAGGGCAGTATTTGTTGACATCTTTCGCCAGACCTGACTGAACCGAAAACGAATCCAGACTGAAAGGAAAACGAATCCAGACTGAACCGAAAGCGAATCCAGATTGAAGCGAAAACAAATCCAGACTGAACCCAAAACCAATCATCGATCTCCACTCGCTCCAAGTGTTCGGTCTACAGACAGACAGCCGTCTGAAGCATAACTTTTAATAGCCTTTCCCATTCCAAATGAACATCATTGTAATTGTCAGTTTGAATGGATCGTTACTGAGAATACATAGAGAGAGAGAGAGAGAGAGAGAGAGAGAGAGAGAGAGAGAGAGAGGGGCAAACGATTTACTCGTAGGATTAATTTCAGTTGCAACCCAGAGGATCCTTTCGGATGTCCCGGATACTCGGAATGGCATTGGTACATATTCTCCTACGCTTGTTAACATTTCCTGCCTTCCGAACGAGGGAAAGTTACATGTTCCTCATATGCGAGGGATTATTATTATTATTATCATCATTATTTTTTTTTCTTTTTTGCTCTATCACAGTCCTCCAATTCGACTGGGTGGTATTTATAGTGTGGGGTTCCGGGTTGCATCCTGCCTCCTTAGGAGTCCATCACTTTTCTTACTATGTGCGCCGTTTCTAGGTGCACACTCTTCTGCACGAGTCCTGGAGCTACTTCAGCCTCTAGTTTTTCCAGATTTCTTTTCAGGGATCTTTGGATAGCGCGTAGTCTTCCTATGATTATGGGTGCAATTATTATTATTATTATTATTATCATTATTATTATGAGGAGTGGGTTAGGTCGTCAATGGACTTAAGTCAAGTTAAGCAACATTGGGGCTGGTCAGTCGTTGGATGGGTGACCGCTCTCCTCGGCGTTGATTCCTTGGGAAAGGATCTTTACCATAATTTCCTCAGTCTACTCAGCTGTAAATGAGTACCTATCCCTGATGGGGTAGGGTCCAGCTATGGGTTAAATAGCAAAACTCAGCAATGATGGAAAGAAATGAAGGAATAAACGACAACGACAACGACGTAAATGGAACCTCTGGCAACAGAGGAGCTTCGTCCGGCAACCAGGTATTCAACCCAATTGAAGGGGAAGACGGTCAGGTACTTGGAGGTCGTCATCCAGCAACTGATCACCACAACGACAATATTATTATTATTATTATTATTATTATTATTATTATTATTATTATTATTATTATTTTATTCTAAGAGGTGCACAATAATAAAGAAATGTTGCTAGTTTCGTGTGTAATTTAAATTTTTAAATTATACACGAACTCGCAACATTTTTCATAGAATATTATATATATTATTATATCATATATACTCTCGCAATAGAGAGTTTTTCCCAATTATTATTATTATTATTATTATTATTATTATTATTATTATTATTATTATTATTATTATTATTATATAATATACATTTAAGCAAGCCCACTAGATCAGCATCTTACCGACCAACTTTCCAGAAACAGATGCACATTTCGGGGTAAAGGGGAAAGCATTATTTAATAGAACTCAAGTTTACTGCACTCGTAATAGGAAAAGATAAGAGTTCATGCGATAGATAAGTAATCTAATAGCAACTGCAGCAAGTAATGTGGATGATCAACTTGGCTTTAACAAAGCTACTTACAGTCAATATGCAATATACCTCTGTCCTTTCATAAAGTTTACAAGCATCAGTATATGAATATTATAACAAGGTGTATATGTGTGTGTGCGTGTAAATTTGTTATCGTAGTATTTTTCATCTAAGGATTCATGTTACACACGAGGCCCATATAACTCAGTCATGTAGTGGTGGCTTACGAATCAATTCCTCTTGAGCCATTGATACTACGAGGAGAAGTGCGTGTCATGATTCTCCAATCAATCATTGGACGTCTTGACATTGCTTAGGCTTCAATTGCCTCAGGTCACGTGATGGTCCATTGTGTTCGCTTTTTCTGACAGAACTGGTGATTGGCATCTGAACAAGTCTAAATGTATGGTAGCATTTCTTGGATCTTCGAAGTCCCAAACGCATTTTGTTCGCGAGCTGACTGTCACTCATGTCTTGATTAGCATTGTAAGCAGGTACAGCTTTGTGTATGTTCAGTGAGAGTGAGAATATCTGCATTTAAGAGTGTGAACAACATTGTGGACGGTCCGTAATATGGACGCAGCGTCTCAGTGGCGTGATCGGCATTCCATTGAGGGATTAGAGATGTGTATCTTTCTGGTGATAGAAGTTCACTCTCAACGTGGCTCGGAAGTCACGTAAAGCCGTTGGTCCCGTTGCTAAATAACCGCTGGTTCCATGCGACGTAAAAACACCATACAAACAAACATAATATGAACGCGTAAGGGATTCGCATCGTAACTGTCTAAAATCATGTCAGTCTGATTTAAAACAATGGTTAATTGGAACTTCCTCCTTCATCAATTGCACCTGCAGAACCACGCCCACCTATCCATATTGCTTAATGAGTTGGCGATTTCCCAGTCGGTTGTAGGGTCAGATATGTAAAACATTGGACTTAGAAAAGGTGAGGGGGGATTAAATCTTTTAGAGATTTTTGTCAATTTTATCAATCTCACATATGTCGTTACAAATGCGTGGTGTTTCTCTCTCCATTTGCCGTAGATGTTCCTTATAAGACCCCAGTCAGTGTGATTTTACTATGAGACCGGTCATGGTCATTCTACCGACAATAAATGGTAAATAGATTAACATAAATATACGAGTAACTGTAGCTGTTAAACGAGAAATATTTAACCGGCTGCAGATGTTAAATGAGCATTACATTACCTTTCGGTGTAATGCAGTATGTTTCTATGATGAACGTGTAATTACTATAATTTTATTTTTGTTAGCACTGCATGAACAGATTGTAACGATTTACTTCAAGTTGATTGTGAGAGCTACTATATTGACATATTCATGAGTTCAGTACATATAACCTATCGTAAAAGAAGCATAAAACATTAGCAATTTTTCCTTTGCATGGCAATACCTCTTTCTGTGAGTAGAATTTGCTGGTTTTGTTCTTTTGACTAAATTTTGGAAAATTACATTCTAAATACTAATTTCATATATATACATACATACATACATACATACATACATACATACATACATGCATATATATATATATATATATATATATATATATATATATATATATATATATATATTATATATATATGTATAGGGGACCATAACTCGCGAGCGAATTCATATTAGCCAGATAATATAATGCTCGATATTGTTGATGTACAAAAGTGGAATCTATTATCGGAGCAGATTTCCAAGAAATCCAGAAATCCCGCCTCCAAAGTTTTCTTGGGCTGGACATGTGCAGCGTTACACGTGTCTGGTAATGTGAAAATAACATTTATAACAAATTTGGGTTTGTATATATATATCTATATCTATATCTATTTATATCTTATAATATATATATATATATCTATCTATATATATATATATATATATATATATATATATATATATAGTATATATATATATATCAGTGTAAAGGTGGACCATTGGAAACGTTGTAATTCATAATAGTACTTTTATTTCCTACTTTTCGTAATAAATTTATTACATATATGTATACTTATATATATATATATATATATATATAGATATATAGATATGTATGAAATATTATATATATATATAATATATATATATATATATATAGATATAGATATAGATATATATACACAAACCCAAATTTGTTATAAATGTTATTTTCACATTACCAGACACGTGTAACGCTGCACATGTCCAGCCCAAGAAAACTTTGGAGGCGGGATTTCTGGATTTCTTGGAAATCTGCTCCGATAATAGATTCCACTTTTGTACCTCACAATATCGAGCATTATATATGGCGGTATGAATTCGCTCGCGAGTTATGGTCCCGTAAAAACAGCTCTCTCTGCCAATTTCGTGGATCCCGGATGCTGTGAATCTGTTCATGATGCGATTTGCGAATTCTTGCAGGAAAAGTTATGGGTTTTCTTTTTGCAATCTCGCAAAGGAGGAAGTGGGTTTTCTTTCCTCGCCTTTATTATAATAATATATATATTATATGCTTAAAAAATCACAGTAGAATGCAGGACTTCATAATTAGCGAATACCACGGGAAAAGGATAGTCAGAAATCCAGCGCTTTCGTCTTTATTCAGACATCGTCAGTAGCTCCTTGACGATGTCTGAATAAAGACTAAGCGCTTGGATTTCTAACTATCATTTTCCCGTGGTATTCGCTATATATATATATATATATATATATATATATATATATATATATATATATATATATATGCAGAAGCTAGGTATTATGATATATATATATATATATATATATATATATATATATATATATATATATATATATGCAGAAGCTAGGTATTAAACATATTATGCAGGAGGCTAGGTATATATTATATATATATAATATATATATATATATATATTATATATATATATATATATATATGCAGAAGCTAGGTATTATGTCGTGCCTCATAAGTAAATGGGGATACAATCCACAATGATTTGCTGGGCAAGAAATACATATTTTTTATAAAACTGCATAAGGATTTTGCACCATTGTGGGATTGTATCCCCACATATACATATAAATAAATATATATATAATATATTAGAATAGATATTTAATATATATATAATAGAATTATATGAATTTGTGTCACATCACCGTAATTCATAAACAATCATCAAGCTACAAATGTCCTATAATATCCAGCAACACATTTAAATAAAGATAGCCTGTTCTTATCACACGACTACGCTGGCCTGCAAATGGAAGCTGCTGTAGTGTTTCGCTTAACTCTCTCTCTCTCTCTCTCTCTCTCTCTCTCTCTCTCTCTCTCTCTCTCTCTCTCTCTCTCTCTCTCTCATTGGATAATAGAAAACGAATGAGCAGCCTAATTGCTCCATGTTGGAGGATTACCTATTAGATTGGAATGAGAGACAGTACCTGAAATGAGAGACAGTACCTGAGGCAGCACGAATTACACAGGCGTCTGCGTCCTCTGTCTTCTACAAGATACTACCTTCCACAAGATACTGCTAATAGGACGACAGCAGGCGTGACGGAAAAAGTCGATAATGAGCGCTCACCTTAGGCGAAACTACGGCTAGGCAGCGCATTTTTTCCCCCCAGGTTACTTCACGAAATCCTACCCAAGGTAAATAGTGAGACACCTGATGTCACATAAATCCATCTTCTTTCTCATTCTTGTTTTGTTAGCCAGGCGAAACAATTAGCAGCGAAGCCTCGAGACGAGGAATGTTATAGCTTTTCTGGCATGAAATCTGAATGATGGAGTACCATGGAGAAATATGGAATGGGCAATAGACCCCTTTCCTTCCTCCTGGATCCTTATTCCATTGTTTGTTGCAAATGAGCTTTTAGTTATAGTTTGGTTGCAGAAGCAAATAAATAAATAAATAGGTAAATACCAAAACATAAAAACCTGCTATGTGAGCGTAATTCTTTCCTTCTGCAAAGTGAATTGCCAGGGTGATCATTACTTCCTTTATATACGTGAGCAATCTATTTTCGGGTGATTTTGCTCTTTTTTTTTTAGCTCAAAGTTTAACCTATAAGCAGCCTACGCTGTTGAATCATTCTATAATCAGTGGCTGTTCATGGTATTCAATGAGCATAAATTACGTTCATTTCAGGTAATGAGAGCAATAATGCTCGGGGGAATATAAAACATTTAGTGTGAAATACAAATTATGAATGACAGTATAATATCGATTATACTCTACTACAAAAAACTCGATTGAGCATTTGTTACTATAGCAGATTCACATCACCGTCGCATCTGATGTCTAGGCCCATCCCTTACGACGCTCCTGATTGGCTGCTGATAAGCCAATCACATGGCTGGAAACTCTCAGTCTCTCTCGATAGTTCACATAAGCAGGATGTATGCTCCACCTCTCCTGAGGGATACTTTTGACAGACGTATCCCTTAAGAGAGACAGAGCATACATCCTGCTTATGAGAACTCTCGAGAGAGACTGAGAGTTTCCAGCCCTGTGATTGGCTCATCAACAGCCAATCAGGAGCGTCGTAAGAGGCTGGCGTAGACATCAAATGCACGGTTGATGTGAATCTACTATAGATACATGTTGTTTTCGACCTTGAAATTGTAATGAATGTGAAAGAGAGTGAATGAGAGAGTCCCATTACTTGGAAAGCATTTAGTTATTGATGCTCCTTCATAAGCGCCCAAATTCCAGCCAATTACAATAAAATCATGCAATTCGTTCCCAATTTAAAATTCGAATACCCAAGTGTACATCCGAATGAAAACGCAGACATTCAGGAGCTGAAGCGAAGGTTCCATAACAAAGCAGACAGGAATTTTTTTGACCAGCTTCTATGAGCTGGAATTCCTGATGATATAATATTACATTCACCCCGGGATCCCTTTTGGCACATCGTATCTCTCGCTACCTCTGCAATATTGCCAGGAATTTTATCTCCTCCCTTGGATAAGATACGACCGTTTATTTTACTGAAGCCGAAATAAAATTAGGACATTAATATAAAATGGAAAACATAAGATAACAGAGTAATCGCTTTAAGTATTAAAGGACGAAAACTACACTTTTTGACTTCTTTATATCTTCCCAATAGGGGAGTAGTGCCGTCAGTGCGCCTCACGTGGCGTACTGTAGGCAATACTTAAGGGTCTCTGCAGCGTGTCTTCGGCCCATAGCTTCAATGTCTTTCATTCCTCTTACTGTACCTCCTTTTATATTCTCTATCTCCCATCTCACTTTCCACCCTCTCATAACTATTGATTCATAGTGTAACTACTTTGAGGTTTTCCTCCTGGTACACCTTTCAGATCTTACTGTCAATCTCCGTTTCAGCGCTGAATGACCTCGTCGGTCTCATCGCTTGGCGTTTGGCCTGAGTTCTAAATTCTATCATATTTCACCAGCCTGACGAGAGAGTGAAAGATAAATTGCAGGATTTGAGCTTTTAAAAGCTCTTAATAAACTCGAATGATGCATTTTTTTTAATCCTTGCAGTAATATCAGTCGTTTTCTGTGCATTTGATTACCTTTGTTGCCAGAAGGAGGTTTCTTCCTCTTATTCTTTTGAAGTTCTGTTATTAATTTTATTAAATGAGTAGATATCAATCCTAAATTGGTCACCAGACCGACTTGACCTACTGTAAGCACTAGTCCTGCGGAGGGTATGAATCGAAAATACATAACTTTTAAGGTAGAGAGAGAGAGAGAGAGAGAGAGAGAGAGAGAGAGGGAGAGAGATCTTTTTCCGTGTACAATTTTGAAAGGATAAACAGTATGAACGACACTAATAAAGTTCGAAGAGAGAGAGAGAGAGAGAGAGAGAGAGAGAGAGAGAGAATTCTATTGTCATTTACGATTTTGAAATGATTAACAATATGAACGACATTAATAAATAGAGAGAGAGAGAGAGAGAGAGAGAGAGAGAGAGAGAGAGAGAGAGAGAAATTCTATTTTCGTTTACAATTTTCAAATGATAAACAGCATGAACTATACTTGTAAATCACTTTTGAGAGAGAGAGAGAGAGAGAGAGAGAGAGAGAGAGAGAGAGAGAGAGAGAGAGGAAATTCCATCCAAGACGAGAATTTCCAAAGAAGCTGGGCGACCTTTGAAGACACTGCAGATTGGCAGTACTTCGGGCGGGTGGTTGCCATGACAACAAGGGCAAATCTCGTTAAACCTTTGTTCGACCCTTAGCTCATGTAAAGGAAATATTTTCACTTTTTATTCATCTGAATTTTTAATATCACATTCTTTCACTTTTATTAAAATGATAACTTTTTTGGAGTTTTTTGTTCATCATTTGTAGCATTTTAATAGTTTTTATTAGTTTCTTTTTAGATGGCCTTGTCTGTCCGCCGCACTTTTTCTGTCCGCCCTCAGATCTTAAAGACTGCTGAGGCCAGAGGGCTGCAAATTGGTATATTGGTCGTCCACCATCCAATCATCAAACGTACCAAATTGCAGCCCTCTAGCCTCAGTAGGTTGTATTTTATTCAAGGCTAAAGATAGCCATGATCGTGCACGTGCAAAACAGGCCACCACCGGGCCGCGGATGAGAGTTTCGTAGAGTAAAGGTTCAATCACACACACACTGCACCATTCATTTTCAGTTGGTCTATCAATTCATCTTCGGTCACTTTTTAGAAACGTCTGCATGTCTTCTTTCACATTCTCACATACCACATTCTACACTTAGTAAACAATTATTTGATACCCATTGCTGCCATAAATTGGTTTTGTTTTATTTTATTTTATTTATTTATTTATTTATTTATTTATCTATTTAATTTTTTTTTTAGTGCTGCTGTTAATGGGGAAGGTAACAAATTTAATTAGTACCTTAGGTTTCCGTTCTATGTCCTTTATTATATTTTTTATTCCGATAAAGCACGTAATTACAACATGGTAATTCCATTCGTAATTATTTAGTAGGTATTGGGAATTTTTTTATTAAGGCTCTCCACGATATATAGCATATAAAAAAATAAGATAAACTCAAAGAAATAAAGCTGTCTCCGTTAGGGTCAGTGGCAGAATAGAATGCAAGTATCAGAAAGGGGCCGTTTGCTAAGGATCCCTACTGATCCATGAGATGAGACAGGGACCCCTCGAATGGCAACAAAACTCCACTTACCAAGAGACGGAACTGCTCCATAAGGGGATGTGTAAGGCTCACGAGAGTCTTGCGTTGCTTAACAACCACTGAGGGTTATGTTTTCGCCCCTCCTCCCCCCTGCTCTTGTTTTTATTATATCTCTTTTATAGCTGAGGGTCATTCCATGGCCAGTCTGCTAAAGAGTAGAGGAATGTTGTTCTCGCCTTTATATCCTTTTCATAGTTTTGTGTAATTTCAGGAAAAGCAACACAGTTTAAGGGAGCATTAAATTTCCTGTTTTCAATTGTATGTGGCACCATTTTTGTTTTTAATTTGTTAACGAACATATTACTTTACTCTTAAAAAACAATAAATAAATAAATAAATAAAAGTTCGAATATCGCCAGAACTAGACATCATTATTATTTTTCACAAAGTTGCCAGCCTTAAATAGCATTTATTTATTTGTGGGGTGGCCTGGACTCTAGGAATTCACGTTCGCAATAGACTGCATTTGCTCCAGTGGGGATTGGATAACAGATAACTGATTGAATATGACTGGCTGGCGACAGTGTTTTGGTCTTCAAGGGTCAGCAACTGATAAACAAAAATGATGTCTCTGTCTTCCATATATATTATATATATATATATATATATATATATATATATATATATATATATATATATATATATATATATATATATATAAACAAAATCACGTGCTTACTTTTGTGATTTTATAGGAGAATATATATATATATATATATATATATATATATATATATATATATATATATATATATATATATCTATATATATATATACACATAAGGGCCGAGCTGGAGCTCAAAGAAGATATATTCCGAAGGAAGTAGTAGGGAAAGGCATCCTCATCTTTCAACAGTTTATTAATGCCGACGTTTCGCGACGAATTCCAGGTCGCATTTTCAAGGCTAAAAAAAATATATAAAGTTTACGAACATTAATAATTGATCTAATTTAATTTATATTAAAAATGTCATGGCAACAGCTCTCAATACAGTAAAAAGTAAAAAGTTAAAAGGTAAAAGGTAAAAGGTAAAAGGCAAAAGTTAAAAGGTAAAAGGTAAAAGGTAAAGTTAAAAGTTAAAAGATAAAAGTTAAAAGTTAAAAGTTAAAAGTTAAAATTGAACAGCACCTTCAAAGTCAGACATATGTTCAATTTTAACTTTAATTTTCTTTTAACTTTTTAACTTTTAACCTTTTACCTTTTTACCTTTTACCTTTTACCTTTTACCTTTTACCTTTTACCTTTTACCTTTTAACTTTTTTACTTTTACTGTATTGAGAGCTGTTGCCATGACATTTTTATATAAATTAAATTAGATCAATTATTAATGTTCGTAAACTTTATATATTTTTAGCCTTGAAAATGCGACCTGGAATTCGTCGCGAAACGTCGGCATTAATAAACTGTTGAAAGATGAGGATGCCTTTCCTACTACTTCCTTCGGAATATATCTTCTTTGAGCTCCAGCCTTCCGGCCCTTATGTGTATATATATATTATAGATATATATATTATATATATATATATATATATATTATATATATATATATATATATATATATATATCTATATATATATATATATATATTCTCCTATAAAATCACAAAAGTAAGCACGTGATTTTGTTTACCAGCAAATGCCACAGGGAAAATTTTTAAAAAAGAAAAGACAGAGTGCCAACTACTTTCGTGTATTTAACACATCTTCGGGGCACAAAGTGTTAAATACACGAAAGTACTTGGCACTCTGTCTTTTCTTTTTAAAAAATCTTCCCTGTGGCATTTGCTGGTAAACAAAAATCACGTGCTTACTTTTTGTGATTTTATAGGAGAGAATATATATATATATATATATATATATATATCTATATATATATATATATATATATATATATATATATATATATATATATATATATTTATAGTTCAGAGTTAGGTGAGTGTCTGTATGTGTGTATATATAGACCATGTACAAAGCTACAACGAATTTAGGCCGGCGTATATCAGCGTCTGATTTATTTAATCTCGTTTTAATTAGCGTTTCCACAACGGGATGAAATTTCATTTTGTTTCCCCGGCCCCATGAAATCATTCGGTGATAAAAGTCCCAGAGTTATTAGTCTCTCCTCCGCGACTGAGTTCAGAGGAATTTTAGGATGCTCTCTCGTTTAAATTTGAGCTTTTGCTCTTTAGTTTTCTGTCCGCCTTCAGATATGAAAAACTACAGTGGCTAGAGGGTTGCAAATTGGTACGTTAATCATCCACTCTCCTATCATAAAGCATACCAAATTATTACCCTCTACCTTCAGTAGTATATATTTTATTCAAGGTCAAAGATATCCATGGATCATGCATCTGGCAGCGCTTTCTGGAGGCGTGGGACGCACCCTCACTCTACTGCATTCAAACTTGAATCAAGCGTCGGGCAGAATGTTACAGTTTTAAATTCTAGCAAGTTCATATGATACTGTGGTTGTAAAAGAGTGCAAATTATCATATTTTATATAACAAGGTGAATATATGGTCAGGTTGACATACAACAGATTCAAATATGTCTATTCCATTATCTTCAAAACTATCACATCTTTCACATATATGGCGGCATCTTACTTTTATACATTTTCTTGTCTAACGATTAAGTCCCCATTATTAGGGATATGGAAGTCAAATTTCCATAATTTTTTTTTTCCGAAATGGATATTCTGGCCCCGTGGGTAAAGTGGTTAGTGTCGTGGTGTGTTACCTGCTTTGTGTTTTTTATGGGATTCCAAAGGGTTGCGTTATATTAGTGTCGTGTAAAACATCTTCCAAATTTTTTTTTATTATTTTTTTTTATTTATGACTTGTTTTCCAGTCCTTGAAGATGACAAAATTGAAGTTGAAGTCGTTTTCTTCTCCGACATTGCTATTTTTTTTTTTTGGGGGGAGGGGGGAAGTGGGTGTGGGGGGGGGGGGGTGTAAAACGTTAATCTCTTATGTGGAAATGGTAAGGAGATGCCAATAACTTCTTGGTATTTGTGCAAAGACATGAAAACGTTAGGAAGAAACGGAAACAATTCACACACACACACACACACACACACACACGGAGCGACCAAATCAGTATACCAGAATTTTTTTTTCACCCGTTACAGCAGGACCACTTCTTAATCATCCACAGCGTTCCCGGCAGCCCTTTGCATTCAGGCAAGCAAATGCACGTGATGTCACCTTATTGCTACTGAAAAGCAGCGAGTTCTCGCATTTAACAATGAAAGAACGGCGTCACCCAATATGCACTTTTCTGATCAAACGCAGGTACGATTTTCGTCGTCGAATTCGTGATCACTTTCGACTTCCTAACACGAGTACAAGTCTCACAGGCTTCGACCAAATACAGATTGAATTTTTTTTCGACGTTATTCGCTGACAGTATTCCGTATGAATTAGTTCGCCATGCACCTTTTAGAAATGATACAATGGAACGATTATCCTGGCTGTAGTCGACGAGCATGCTAAAGGTTTCATGATTGTCGAAGATTATTAATTCAAATTCAATCGGTTATCTGAGCGTTTGTATATATATATATAATATATATATATATATATATATATATATATAAATATATATATTATATATATATATATATATATACATACTATATATATATATATATATTCAGTATATATATATATATATTTGTGTGTGTGTGTGTGTGTGTGTTTGTATGTGTGTGTGTGTGTGTGTGCGTAACTATCTAGTTTCATTGCTTTCTTTCTTCGAGTAGCCATAAGCTCAAGTCGCACCTTATAACCTAATAGGAAAAACTTTCATCCGTTACAGAAATGACTTCAATATGACCCGTTTCTCCTTGCTTATTCCTTCTTTATGGATGGGGAATTAGGTGTCTCAGTTTCGTTCAGAGCCGTCGGCGCTGCATCAGGTTATAATGTGTACATATATGACTAGTACCTTTGGTTATTTGCTTGCGTCATTTCAGAGGAAAATGGATAAAAGAAATTGTAATTATCCAGATATACAATCCGTAATTGCGAAAAGATGACAGATCTGACACCTGAGAGAGAAAGAGAGAGAGAGAGAGAGAATTGTTAAATATGCGCATTTACAGCATTAGTAAGTATTTCATTACTGAAAGACAAGACAGAGAGAGAGAGAGAGAGAGAGAGAGAGAGAGAGAGAGAGAGAGATATGAAATGTTCAATGATAAAAATATGAACTACACTGATAAAGATGACAGATCTGGCGCCTGAACACGTGTAATCTTGTTGTCAATTTAGTGGAACTTGGCACATACGCCGATGCCTTTGCAAATTGTTTTCATGAATTCTAGATGTCATAGTAATGCAATAATAATAAAATTGCTCTAATGTATGTCTTTATATTACGAATAGATACACTAAATTCACTTTATTTCCACGGTTTTGTGTAAGCCTTATTTCAAGTTTGGAGGGTAACCACAAACCATGGCAACGGTGGTTGTAATTAACCATTTCTGGATACGATGCGTTATAAGTGCGAGTGATTCGCACAAGACCCTTTCGTTTGTTTTGCGAGATTTCGTACAGTTCTCTCTTATTAACGAGGCAGAGCGGTTCAGTTCATAGATACTTCGGATATCGTGTTTGTCTGGAACAAAATGACTTGAGAGCAAACAAAGTGAATTTGCACGCGTCAGATTCTTGCGAAATGTATTGACTTCGATATCTTGTTATGATCGAGAGAGAGAGAGAGAGAGAGAGAGAGAGAAGAAGAAGAAGCCGGCCTTCAGAGCCTGACAGGGAAAAATGACTGGTTATTGCTTCGCCCCGAATAGTTTTGTATCGTATTCGTAAATTAACCCGGCAATTGAATCGAGTGTATTCTAAAATTCTTCGGGGAAAATGGGACACAATATTGTCAGTTATTTTTAACCTTTGAAATAACGGAAAATTGCAGATGTTGAATAAAAAAGAGAAAAAGAAATGTTTCGAATTGGTTGGCACCTGTGCCAATATAGCACAAAAAATATGGCCGATGTGGCCAGTTGATTCCCAGGTGATATAATACTTGAAAACTGTAATCTGCTATACCTCGTTCCAATTAGGATAATATCCTTTGTGCCAAAACAGACTCCCGATTGCTTCGTGTTGTTACAATAAACGTTACCATTTCAATCAGGGAGACGCGTCTGCTAACTTAATTAAATTATATATCATCTTTCGGATGTTTGACAACCCAAACTGGTGACACATGAAATTACGTCTCCGTAGGAAGATAGTGAAAACTCCGTAGACAGAATCTTTGAATGGGTTCATTATTAGTTACCGAAACTTTGATCGCCCTACTTCTATGAAGGAATGGAACTGAAAATACAGTTATAGAAGTCGGAGAAAATCAAGGCCTTTTTATTCTATTTTTGTTTAACGTCTAGACAAAAATGGAAACCTTATTTTTAGTACATTCAATTCTCACAGTTTTGTTTGGGAAATAAATGTTATGGGGAGAGGGTTGGTGGTGCTGAAGAGTGTACTCACTTTCATGGTTATTGCAAGAGCTGCTGCAGAAATGTCTTAGTTGTTCTGCTTGCT
>NC_087204.1:9125663-9135663 GCF_015104395.2 Macrobrachium nipponense
TTTCAGGCAGCAGAAGCTTGTTGTAGTAAAGCCCAGGTTAGGTTATTAAGGGATACATGGAGAGCCAAGACTTCTCCATATAAGACATTGTAGTTTATAAGCAGCTTTGTATTGCCCAAGTTCATATTAGCCTCTAACAGGGCACGTCCTTGACTTAGGAAGAAGAAGGCGATTGAGAGAGAGAGCGAGAGAGAGAGAGAGAGAGAGAGAGAGAGAGAGTAGAGGGGGGGGGGGTAGGGCCAATTCATAGTTCACGTTCCTTTGACGCGTTCATTAAAGGTCACGCTTTTAATGAACGATTTTAATGAACGAACTGTTTGGGGTAAACGGGTTAAGAATGAGTTTAGGGAAGAGTAAGCAAGGTAGCAAAATACGTTTCGTTTCAAGTTCCTAAATCAAATGCCTTGGAAGAAACTGGTAGTGCCATCAGGTGTGAACAATAAAATGTGGTGGTTTGTCTTAGGCCCAACGCATGTATTACACCTCTTAAGTAATGTTTTTTTTTTTTTTTAAATGGCAAGCAGGTATCAGGATATGAAACTGTATGTTAATCGCGTACACATATAATATCTGTACAGAAGTGCATGAGGTCAGAGGCAGTGCTGATAAGACCAAATGATAAGGTATGAGTTGCTGTATAAAAAGATTAATTTTCTTAGCATGCTGACAAATTGTAGAAAAAAAAGATAAACAAATAAAAGAAGTTTAGTTCCGCTCGCGATCATGGAATAGAATGACCAGATAAGAGTTTATCTTGATAAGAAGAGAAATAGATAGAAGCATTATTCTGAAGGTATCTTTATAGACGTAGTAAGAAAATATGGCCAGAGGCCATTTCTATACCTAACCGTTCTATATTCCTCTCGCAAATTGAAGCTTCTCCGAATAGAGGATTACCTACAAGTAATCCATTCCGTAATGTTGTCATTATGGCCTCCCTAATTCATCATGGGATCAGTATGGCTTCTTTGATTCAATATCGCTTATGCTATAGAATTTCTAATCTGCGTAACTAATTACCTTTCTCCGTCAGGTTGGAAATACTCACTTAAATATGTGTCTGTTCTATTTTATACTCAGAAGTACTGCCTTCTTTGGAAATCGCCAAGAATGTACATTATGTATGCGTACTTTCTCCCTCTATAAATGTATATAAACTACCTCACTCTGTTTTCATTCTGGAAAAGCATCTTAATATTCATTGTCAGCTGCAAGAAGCAGTCGTCAGCAGATTGCAAGAAATAAGCTGTACGTGTCCTGTTTCTCTCTCAGGGCATCTCATCTTGGGAGAGAGGGTACGTTGCACTTATACTTGTAACTGGAGGAGGTATTTCAGCAGAATGAGACATCTCTGTTCAGGAAACTTAACTTGGGGATTTTTATTAAGAAAAGTAAACTTAGGAGTACTTATTCAGAAGACTATTCATAAGGATTTTTATTCAGAAAGTTAAACTTGGGGATTTTTATTCAGAAAACTAAACTTGTGGATTTTTATTCAGAAAACTAAACTTAAGGATTTTTATTCAGAAAATAAAACTAGGGTGCTTTTATTACGAAAACTAAACTTAGGGATTTTTATTCAGAAAATTAAGCTTTAGGGATTTTTATTCAGAAAATTAACTTGGGGATTTTTATTAAAAATATTAAGCATATGGATTTTTATTCAGAAAACTAAACTTTAGGGATTTTTTTTTTTCATAAAACTAAACTTAGGGAGCCCTGCTGTTAACATGTGTTTCATTTGAAACATATGCTTACGTATATTTTTCTTTTTTTGTACTGAACCTTTTCGGTTTGAAAAAATTGATTCATATCAGACCAGTTGCCTTCCTGAAGGAACTAAAAGATGGCGCACTGTAGACATCAAAGTCACTTTAATTCAGATGTATTTGTGACAAAAATATAGATTCTCATAAACCCACATTATATACATAATATATAATATATATATATATATATATATATAGATATATATATATATATATATATATATATATATATATATATATATCTATATACTATATATCGAGCTACAATGTGCTTTAATATCTAATTCGCTCTACCTCGGAATTAATATATTTTCATATATGCTTAACCGAAAGGGAATTTTTTCTCGATAATAGACTTGCCTGGATCTGGACGCGAACCCAGGATCCTTTCAAATCCAGGAACGTCAGTGAAGCTTTTACCTACTACACTACATCTCGCGGTAGTGTAGTAGGTAAAAGCTTCACTGATGTTCCTGGATTTGAAAGGATCCTGGGTTCGCGTCCAGATCCAGGCAAGTCTATTATCGAGAAAAAATTCCCTTTCGGTTAAGCATATATGAAAATATATTAATTCCGAGGTAGAGCGAATTAGATATTAAAGGACATTGTAGCTCGATATATAGTATAATATATATATATATATATATATATATATATATATATTATATATATATATATATATAAAAAAGCACCCCTATATATATATATATATATATATATATATATATATATATATATATATATATATATAACAATCTATATATATATATATATATATATATATATATATATATATATATATAGACACGTATATACACACACAGATGCCTTTATAAAAAATATTCATTCGACTCCAAGGCGTGTTTTGGCCTCATGATTCGTTACCCCCCCCTTGTCAAGATAACCGCCCCCTCCCCCCCCCCCCCCCCCCCCCCCCCAGGAGTGGAACCGCTCTCATGGACTACTGGAAATCTCTCTCTCTCTCTCTCTCTCTCTCTCTCTCTCTCTCGTTAAAAATGTCAGAAGGATCTGAGGCGACATTTTTTTTTCCTCTTCCATGTCAAGTCACATGAACGCACCCAAGAAACGTAGTGTCCAAAAATAAATAAGTACATCAATGAATGAATAAATACAAAACTTGTCGATTAAACATTATGCACAGAAGGGACTGCAAATGAAAAAGAAATTGACCAGTTACATGAGCGATATCTTTTGAACGAGAGGAGCGAAAATCATCGAGATATGATGGTAGAAAAAAAAAAGAAAAAAAAATAGAATAAAAGCAGTGTTGCTAGTTAATAAAAGCCAGTGTTGTTGGATAAGCCCCTTTGAAAAGTGTGAAGTTTATATACGGTCAAAGCTCACGTGACATTTGAAATCCGTATATAAACTTCACACTTTTCAAAGGGGCTTATCCAACAACACTGCTTTTATTTTTTTTTTTTCCTACCATCATATCTCGATGATTTTCGCTCCTCTCGTTCAAAAGATATTGCTCATGTAACTGGTCAATTTCTTTTTCATTCGCAGACCCTTCTGTGCATAATGTTTTAATCGACAAGTTTTGTATTTATTCATTCATTGATGTACTTATTTATTTTTGGACACCGTACGTTTCTTGGGTGCGTTCATGTGACTTGACATGGAAGAGGAAAAAAATGTCGCCTCAGTTCCTTCTGACATTTTTAACGAGAGAGAGAGAGAGAGAGAGAGAGAGAGAGAGAGAGAGAGAGAGAATTCCTTAAAACTCTGAATTATCTTGCCAAGGTAACGAATCTCACGGTCACACAGTACTTCTTTGCTATGTGAGCAATTCTTAAAGAGAGAGAGAGATAGATAGATAGAGAGAGAGAGAGAGAGAGAGAGAGAGAGAGAGAGAGAGAGAGAGTACTTTTATTTATCTTCTTTGCTCTCAGACAAATTCATATAGTTTTAAATTTTTATCATTCTAACTGAAAAATAGCTGTCATACAAGTATGGATACAATATTATCATTATAAATCATTGGTAGGTAGTATAGCCTCATCAGACCCCTTGGAGTCGAATGATATATACTAGAGTCAGCTAATCTAGGAAGTGTTATAACCCGCTTTACTTATCTTTGAGAGAAAACTCTTGTGCGTTTTACTGAAATTGTTTAAATACATTGAACAAATATTTTTCATATTAACATCGCCTCCCCCCCACCGACCCACCCCAGCCCCCCCCCCCCCCCTCTCTCTCTCTCTCTCTCTCTCTCTCTCTCTCTCTCTCTCTCTGCCAGTTTATTTTCTTGCTGAAAATGCTTCATAGAGTGAATTGAGGATGCGAAAACACTACCTGGAAATGCAAATCTAAAAATTGACAAATGAATGTTTCTAAACTTCAAAAAAAGTAGAAAAAGTAATATTTATAAAATTTAAAAAATAGAACTAATATTTCTAAACTTAAAAAAGTAGAAAAGGTAGTATTTTAAACTTTAAAAAGAGTAGTAAATGTAATCATATTTCTAAACTTAAAAAAAAGCAGAAAAAGTAATATTTAAAAAATATTCAGTTTATTAGGTCGAAAATCTAACGACACACCAATGTGATACAGATGTACGTTGCAAATGTTCGTGTTTCAAATTTCTCCAGAGAGAAAAGGCGTTCCCATGACAACGATATTTACGATGCAGGAAGATATCAGGTAATCAACCATTAGTTAGCGACTGACAAACTTTGAGTGGTTTCCGTGAGGGAAGACTTATTTCTGTCGAATTTTTGAGACTTTTGCTCTGAGCGCAGTATATTTTAACCGTCTCTCAATGCAGCTTATCAACTTAGTTTTCTTATGCTAGTGGTAATGCCATTATGACAGGCTACGCTGTGTCATCAATGCAAATAATTGTGTCCAATTTTTTTTCATAGGACTTCCTATTACCGGGTTACTACATGTCATGTTTGTACTGTCTTCTTTGCTAAGTTATATTGTTTGATGATATTCCGATAAAATGAACTGCGGAAAGTACCTCAACCTGTCCTCAATTTTTTATTTTCTTTTTTTATTTATGATGAACCCCAGAACAAGAACATGTGTGAAATGTATTAAGATTTCACATATGTGTGATTTAGAGTAATAAGTTCCATTCTTTAGCGACATTTATGTCATATACAACTTTTTTACCGAGTTCTTTTATTTAATGTTGGAAACATATTTCTTTTCTCGTCCATCTTCTCATAGAATTCACTCACCTCTCTAAGTTCACTCTCCTCTTTATTTAGCGTTTCTAAAATTCACATATGTGTAATTTAGAGGAATAAGTTCCATTCTTTAGCGACATGTAAGTTATATATAACTTTTCTACAGAGTATTTTTTTTATTCAATGTCGGAAACATATTTCTTATCCATTTTCTGATAGGATCCACTCTCCTCTCTAATTCCCTCTCCTCTCTTTATTTAGCGTTTCTAAAATTCACATATATGTAATTTAGTGTAATAAGTTCCATTCTTTAGCGACAGTTCTTATATTTAATGTCGGAAACATATTTCTTTTCTCGTCCATCTTCTGATAGGATTCAATCACCTCTCTATTTCTCTCTTCTCTCTTTTATGTGGTGTTTCTAAATAGCACGGACGATGAAAAGAAAAAAAAAAAAAAGATTCATAGAGATACTTGTGGCGGACTATGAACCAGCCAATTCGATTCACTTTCGTTTCGAGACTAAACATTTACCGCTACGTGTTGCTTTTTTTTTTTTTTTTTTTTTTTTTTAAGCCCGAATCCAGTTCAGCTACGTTGCAGTGGCGTCCCATTTCGACGTCGAAGCTTAAATTGATCGTTTCCTTTGCGCGGTTGGACGTTGCAACTAAGATCGCTCAGATTCAATTCAGATATTGTGAAGGAACCTTTTAAATATATTTCTGCTAGACTTGCCTGATCTTATGGTTTCCGTTTAACCTTACAGTTTATATACAGTTTTATGCGTATGTGTTTAAAATACTCGTACCCAAAGCATTGACGTCTGTTTGACGTCAGCTTTTTCTCACTCCAAAGGAATAATTTTATATCCCTCGGGCGCGGAATGTTAATACAGAGAATATAAAAATAAATATTAAGAAAACAAAATCATCTATCTTACCGCCAAAACAGGTTTTCAAAAGAACAGGTCACTTAAGATTGGAGAGAGAGAGAGAGAGAGAGAGAGAGAGAGAGAGAGAGAGAGAGAGAGAGAGAGAGAGAGAGACGTGAAATATATTCTAGAGCTTACGGCGGAATGAAGTTTATTTTATCTTCCGATAAAAAAAATAAAATAAGAATAGAATAAAACTGAGAGAGAGAGAGAGAGAGAGAGAGAGAGAGAGAGAGAGAGAGAGAGAGAGAGAGAGAGAGGTGAAATATATTTAGAGCTTACGGCGGAAAGAAGTGTATTTTATCTAACGTTAAAAAAAACAAAAAACAAACAGGTATTCAACGCTACGAGGTAACTATCCAGATATATCTCCTGGAACGAACTTCCAAAAGAAACAGAATTATCTGTCATTCAAATGACGTTTAGATAAATTCAGGTCACTGAATTTCCAACGCGAATTTCATTTCTTCACCAAGTTGCAGAGTTGTGACGTGTGACGTCAAGGGCTTTAAACTATTTTCAAATTATATTTTATTTCAATTTTGTCTAGATATTTGAATGCATAACCGATTTTTTTTCTCGTAAAGTATCTATATTTCTTTACATGTTCGTCATGCTCAGTAGTTAGGGAAACCATGATAGATTATTTAAATGATGTGCAATGAAAAATTTAGGTAAAATTACGAAATCCCTTGAGATGTCTTCTAAATTAAATAGTTCCATAACGGCTGTAAATGGAACTACGCTTCATTGGCAGACTTTGAGTTTTACTGTCGAACTGGACTCCTAACAAGATCTTAATGGTGCAGTATTGAAGATACTGATCGATAAGCGTTCGTCCAGAGAAGGCTCCATCTGCTTTATGTCACTTGTCAGACCTGTAAAAAAAATTGCAGAGAGAGAGAGAGAGAGAGAGAGAGAGAGAGAGAGAGAGATTTTAACTTTTAAGTTTATGGTCCATGAACCACCTAAGGAGACACAATAACCTTTAGATAACAAAGAAAAAATATGTATTATTCCGTCACCATTTCTCGTGATATACAGTATGGAGCGGTTCTTTCTGAGACAAGCACAGGAGAAGAAACACTTATATTTGCAGAAACTCTCTCTCTCTCTCTCTCTCTCTCTCTCTCTCTCTCTCTCTCTCTCTCTCTCTCTCTCTCACTATAAGCTTTAAAATAAGCTTTGCAAATGAAACTATTCGGGATAATTGCGTATTTACGAACACGAATGAAAGCCCCATGTAAGCGAAGGAAAGCGATATCGTTCGTATAACAGATCATCGGATGCGAACGCTCGGGAAACCATTTTACTTAATGAATTCGTTCGAAAAGGAAAATCCGTTTATACCCAGTCTAATCTGGCCAGTAACATCTCTCAGTTTGCAATAAAAGGATTTGAGAAACCAATGACATTTGTATGGTGCTATAAGATGGAATTCTGAAGCTATGATTGTTCAGGCTTTTACGTTGACCCAAAGTGGTTATACTGGAGACGGTAATCAGTACACGTGTTCAGGTATAATAACCTAGATGTTTCCCAATAATCTCATTGTAGAAGATCACAAAGAATATGAGTTAATCTCATAATGTTAATCCACATGCGGCAGGGTATGTTGACGTCAGGATATGTAACGGAGTGCTTTTTGAGAATACTTTCACTGAGCAATTTGATAAAAAAAGAATTTTCCATTACGTGTACCTTTTTATTCTAATTTGTATTGTTTTTTAACCTCCATAATTGGTAAGGGAATTAACATGTGGTATCTTTTTTTAAATCTCCTTAATTGGTAAAGGAGTTAGCGTGTGATACCTTTTATTCTAAACCTCCTTATCTGGTAAAGGAATTAGCGTGTGATCTCATTTTGTTTGCCCTAATTGTTAAAGGAGTTGGCGTGTGATCTATTTTTTTACCTCCTTAATTGATAAAGGGTGAGCGTGTGATCTCTATACTATATATATATATATATATATATATATATATATATATATATATATATATATATATATATATATATATATATATGTGTGTGTGTGTGTGTGTGTGTGTGTGTGTGTGTGTGTGTTTGTAACCTGTTAAAGGGTTAGCCCAAATTCGTAAAAGAGTTAGTGTGTGATCTTCTTTTTTTAAACATCGTTAATTGTGCTCAGGTATTGTAAATTGTGTTTTAAATCACACACACACAAAGTTTATCATTAAAAGATTAAGATACAATAACAAACATGGTAAATATTGCATTTCTCGTCGCCTCAGAATCTGACCCTCACATTTCCAGACACTCAAATTTCCAGAGTCGTTCCAGGTCCGTAAATGAATATCCGCAGCCTTTTCGCAAATTAAATCAGGAGTCATGAAAGCGGACTGGGGGTTTATTCCCCTCGCTATATATTTAGTGATAAATGGCTGGGAAATGTGCACAGGGGGGAATGCCATTTTATCGGAAAGTAGATGAATACTCCTTTAATTCCCTGTTCGTGATTTGATGGTCACAATTATCCTTGTATTAATGTCAAGAACTTCGTAATGGCGGTATATATGCCCTGCAAGATATATATATATATATATATATATATATATATATATATATATATATATATATATATATATATATATATATATAAACATGAGTGGAAATATTGCAAGTTATCTGATACTAAGTTGAAATATGATATTCAAATGCATTCAGCGTCCTGCCTTTCGATTATGGCTTTATTCCAGTTAAATGTTTTGAGAAGAAAATGATGCTTAGAAAGACCAGAGATTATTTTACATCATTCCAGAATTGTAGTTTACAAAGTTCAAATTTCAGTCAGTTACAGCAACCCAAAGAAGAGGTAAGTTGAAAGGGAAAATGTTAAAAATACGAAATATAATTATCTTTCCTTTCATTATTAATTTTCTTCTTCTTCTTCTTGAAGTAATTTCGTTGGAAATTAATAGAATTGTGAAGTAGTTGGAAAGGAAGCTATTACCGTTTATGAATTCACGAAATTCTATTCTTATTCTTTGGGATGAAACTAAACTTTTTTGTTCCCTTTTACACTTCTTTATTTCCTTCTATTCTTTCGAAAAAAAGTTGTGTTCGCAGTATTAAACTTTATCTGAAGGACTGTTGCAAATAATTTCTGTAATCACCTTCATCGTTGAGATCCAGAAATGTCTGCTCGATTTTACATCCAATTTGAACTCGCGGAAAAGTTATATACAAGGATCTAAGTTTTGTATTTAAAAAACTGTAATGTAGGAGTTTACTTTCCGAATTATGAAACTAATGTTTTTGCTCATCATTAAATCACAAACTTGAAGTGAAAAGTGAGATGAACGTAGCTCAGCATCTTTATCTGCGACTTATGTCGTACTTGAGACTTCTACGATAGAGGCGCTTTTCCGTTTTATTTTCGGTAGAGCAAATCTTAAAATTTAACGATATCTCAGTCATTAGCCCATAAACACCATACTTAATCTCTCTCTCTCTCTCTCTCTCTCTCTCTCTCTCTCTCTCTCTCTCTCTCTCTCTCTCTCTCTCTCTTGAATCATCGCTGATTGCCTGATATCCTCAAGGGGAAGTTCTGGGAAAATCAAATACCTCGATGTTCGGTTGCAGTTCAAAGTAATTTCGAATAATGTGTAAAATAAACAGAACAAAATCAGTGCTTCACAGTGGGAAGGATAATCTAAAGCTTTATACACATAAGACATTTGTAGGATTTGCAAAGTTTAGAAATAGTGTTACAGTTCGTAGCGTAAAAAGGTAAACCGTAATTCGTTATTCTATGATGAGACAGAAAGCAAAAGGGATCCATCAACTTCCGTCGTCTATAATATATATATATATCATGAAAGGATGTTCATATTCCCCCATTACCTTACATAACGTTGTAAACTCAAACGTTTGAGTCCTATTTATAGCCTGAATTATTACGTTATGGAAAAATATCTCGAAAATGTCCGATGGAACTGGATATGTAATGGACTCAAATTAACCATAACCCGAATTTAATGTTTCAATTAAACCAGATTTATCCCGTAATCACTGCAGTCGCTTTTTGTGACGATTTCAGTAATCTAAAAATTGACGGCTATCATTTGGGTTTACGTTTTTTTTTTTTTTTCATTTTATTCAGTTGGGTATTGATAAT